>NW_022727290.1:342200-350627 GCF_011630105.1 Anneissia japonica
AGATGTGTATAAGAGGCCATTTCAAGACTTCTAGATACGCCACTGCAAACCAACATTTAAAAAAATGTCAATTATAATACAGGTTTGTACACTAAGCTACCAGTATACAATATTGATGACCTTATGACTATGAGGCATAATTATCAATAGAATTACAATTATGGTCAAACTTATTGTGGCCTACGGAATAAGTAACACCACGGATACGGAGAACAGGCTACTGTAAGTACCGGTCATTGTGGACGCCTACGCTTGGAAGGTGTTAAACAGACTTGTTTTTCGTAAAACCTTTACTGAGCATTAACATTGAAACAAGTTGGCACCGTGTTCTTTCATTGAACAATACTCTGACACGAGTAGTTACTCATACCAGTCATACGTATGTGCTTAAAATATCAGTACAATATACCACTCAATACATAAACAAATAAGCTTCTGGCGATGTAAAGTGTTGTGATTTATCTTAATTAAGAACTCCATACCAACATTATTTTCAAGGTTTCGGAGGTTTATTTATTGTCATAATCGATAATGTAATAATAACAATGGAAAAGACATTCAACACTGGCCTTCATGTCGAAACCATATCGCCAGGAAAGAAAAGTCTTCACAAAGAACTTTCGGGGGGAAATTTGAAAACATTTTGAGATTAGGCTTATTAGAACCTTACCAGAAGCATTTCCAAAATAATGTAAGCATACTAACATTGTACACTATGTATGGGTGTGCATACATACGGACAAATATTTGTGGAGGAAAAAGCAATGGACTGAATTACAAGTACAAGAAAATACTAAGGCCTTTTATTATTAGCAAGGTTAATATTTCGTATATTAAACAATTGGTCTATCCAATTGAAACATTTTTCAATATATTCACATTTACATATTATTTATTTATATATTATTATAATGTTTACAGTTAGAACAATTCGCCACATACAGATTGGAACTTAAACTACCGTATATACAAGTGACAAAATACAAAACAACACATAAAAGAGTACAATTGCTAACTTACATATCCTTAACAATTTGAAAAACAAACCTTGTAAATTTATGATAAAGTTAATATAAAATATGGTAGGCCTATAACAGATGTTAAATTCTAAAAAAACACAGCATTTTTATTAATAAAATCGATAGTTACTTGCACTAGTGTACTAGAAGTTTAGTTTAGGTTTTATCATAGAGGTATTAGTGATCTCCTTCTCAATATTACCTCCATCAAGGTAAATTCAACAGGACGCACATCTCCGCTCTCGAAGATAGCGCGTGCGTACAGTCCTTTGATCTTTGCTGTGGCATCGACAATCCGATACTAGTTGCGAGTAACAGCCGTCAATTATTAGTCTATGCGTGCCATACGTTTTATGGTGTTAGTTACTATTTTATTAATTTTGGGTACTTCGCAATGTCTGTTACATCTGATTTCTTTTGACCGCGAGCTTGTTAAAAGCTTCTATAAACTGCAATTTGATTTGTGAAAATTGACCAAGAATATGAAAGTTATAGCAATTGAAAATTTACGAATTTTATAAAATTTCATGTTCTTATGTAACATTAAACTCTCATTTTGACAATGTTAGACTAAGGTGCACAAAACGAACATTTATTAATTATTTCTGCGTGAGTCTCATGAACGACAATACACCACAATTTCGGTAAAATTAATGTTGAAAATGAAGAATATAATTTCCGTCTAATGTTAGTGCAAAATATCATTAGGCCTTTGCAATCACCGCACGACGCGCGGTTATCATAGCAACTAACACGCGCGTGGGTAATTCGTCACGTACGCTGACGGTTTATGGTCTGATTGCTATGGTTTTTGTGACGTTCAGCGTGCAGGGACGCACGTGCTCCTAGAATGTCGATGTCAAAGTTGGTCAAAGTTATAACCTTTGATATACGAGCGTGTGATTGGGCGGATCGCAATCACATGACTTACACCGGCCATGTTGTCACCAAAAAAAGCAAGCTATATATACGCGCGCATGCGCCTGGGCTGTTTGGTAACGACGTAACGACATGGCGTCCATGTGCCAAGTTGGCCAAACTCTCTCTATCTACGGCTCTGGAATTGCCTTGTTTTATTATGTTTACAATGCACTAGAAGCCCCAACGCATAACACATGCAACTTAGTGTCCGCAGTTGTTTGATTGGCTATAAAGGTAGCATGGAAACGCAGCTTGACAACCAACAAAACGCGAGTATCATAAAATATGTTTCATATATTCTACAATTGTCAGCCGTATTTCTTATTACTTTATCGACTACGTCGCCCATTGGTCATATTTTTGAGATAATATGTGGTAAATTTCTCAACAGATAATAGGCCAATATTTTTTTACATAAAATATTAGTTTCATACTTTAAACGAACCTTTTATGTATTATAATTATGATGAGCTGTCGTTGTTGAGGATATTTAAAGTAGGTCAAATTTAACCTACAAAAATCTTGAATCGTGAATTAATCCACATTATTGAAGTAAATTCAGAAACTATCATGTTGCATTCATTGATTACCATTATAATAATATTATAGGCCTATAATACAGTTGTATGATTGTTTATTTTCGGCTGCAAATCTGTCCTTTTCTATATCAATTGCTGGAATGTAGGGACATGATGTTACAATAGTATCAAGCCAAGAGCGAGGTTACAAATGACTTATTTTACAGAGTCCTATTTCATTACTTCAAAAGAATAAATTATATATTACGAGGAAGTTTAACCCTGTACTTCCCCTTTATGAGCTATGTCAAGCCACATGTTAAACTGCTGACGTTGAAACCGTCATTGATGTAGTGTTCTGCGCACGGTCCTTTTCCCGAACGCCAGGCCTCCAGCAACACGCAAGATCATAAATTCCTTCTTTAATTCCTGGTAGACGATACCAATATATGAATGGATTGACGAGTGAATTACTCATAAACAAGCAATAAAGTATGTGCAGTACAAATGCATTCTCGTCAACACTTTTATCAACTACTGCTATTATAAAGAAACAGCAAAGTGGAAGCCAGCAAATAGTACTAACAACAAGTAGAATACTGAATGATCGAATCAGCTTCTGCGATCTTCCAACTGCATTATTTCCAAGCTTTTCCGTGACGTTTCGGTCATTTTTTCTGAGCGAAATTGAAATTCTGAAGTACAAAATGTAATTTGCAATAAGTAAGATTAATGAGAGAATACAGAATGCGAGTTGTGAATATTTATTGTATACATATGTGTACACTGCAATAAAAACAGATATCGTGAGAATCCAGATAAGCACACAGACGATAATGCACCGTTCTAAAGTCATCACATTTTTGTAGGTAAACGGAGCAGCAACTATCACAATGTAACGTTCGATTGCCACGGCACTTATGCTGAACATTGACACAAGAAACATTGCATCTAATACTGCAACGAAGACAAACGACTCGTAAAAGATGTTAAAGAAGATTAAAAATGAGAGAATACCAACTGCGAAATCGGCCAGAGATAAGCTGAATAAGAATACATTTCTCTCCATGCGTAATTTTTTCGATGTTAGCACAAGAAATAAGACAAGAGCATTTTCCAAAGCTGCAAAGGCGCCAAGAACAATGTAGAGAACTGATGGTACGTCATGCACATCCGTTTTTCCATCCGCTGTAGTTGGAAAATATACAATTGTAGTACTTTCATAGTTTTTGTCCAACTCCATAATACAGTTTATTCTGTTGTTTTACTTTCTTACTGAAAAAACAAAGAATATTTACAACGATACATTCCAGACATGCATATATATATATATCTGTCTCTTATACACATCTAGATGTGTATAAGAGACAGATGTATGGGTGTCAGTTGAAAAAGCATTTCGAATTTCTGTATGTGTTGATTTGTTTGGGTTTTTCATAGCAGGAAGTCCGTTTGCAATAGGTGCTGTCGCAAGCCTTTTCGTGCCACCACTTAACATGACGAATGAGTATGATTGCGGGAGATCTGCCACTTTTGAAATGTACGGACGCACTGTGGATCTCTTCATTAAACTAGTGACTGTCGGCTTTTCAATTCCTATCATGTGTATACCTGTCTCTTATACACATCTAGATGTGTATAAGAGACAGTATACATACATATATATATATATATACATACAGTTGTTTCTGTCAGCATTTTCAGCAAAAGAGCATGGGTCTGAATCTTGGTTGGTGCGATTTTTCACAAGCGGAGATTCGTCTTCTTTTACCATTTACAACTTAGGATTCCTGATGATAACATAATTAATGTCGAAATATTGAATCCCGTACATTGAATGGCGTACATTTCTATGCTTGGAGTATGTATTATACTATCTTGTATTCATTAACCATGCCACAAGACGGCTTATATATATTATATGTAAGCAGAAGAAAATACATGTATAGATTTTAGAAACACTTAATGATTACAAACCTAAAAACATAATTCAACTCGTTGAAACCACTACAGTATATAACTTTATAAACAAAAGACTAATTTTACGATACATATAATTTCTCTTTATAACTAAGCCTATATGAGTATATATATATGTGTATATATGTATATATATATATGTATGTATATGTATATATTTTAAAAGGTAGGCCTACCATAGGTCTAGTAATGCATATTCATATCACCATTATAAAACAATCTTCGTCCATGAAACGAGTAATTGCCAGGCCACGCTGTTAGTAAATGATGAGTAGGCCTAGATGGTGATTTTATTCTATTTAATCCACAAACCAACAGTGATAAAACAATGCCAATTATTACAGGCTTGTACAATAAAGGTACCAGTATATAATATCCATTAACTTATTACTATAAGGTATGGTTATCTAAGAATTACAATGTACTTACATTATACTTGTGGCCTACGAAGGAGAGACTACCGTATCTGATGGATGCTCGCAAGTCATTGTGGGCTCCTATAGATTTGAACAGACCACTCTTCACTGACCACTAACAAAGCAATAAGGTACCATGTTCTTAAATTGAAATATCAACTCTTAGACAAACAGGGTTGCGCCATTGGGGGGTCGGTCGAGGCCCCATCGAGGAGCGCTGCCACCACCACCCCGGTTAGAGAGAAAAACACAATTTGCCGGGAAGAGGAAAACATTATGTATTTTTTATAATATTAGTAGACTCGAAAATCGATTCAAGTCTTGGAAACCACTAAATTGTCATAATTTCCTGGAGCTTCGCCTCCTGGATCACTACGGAGAGATTTTGAGCGACAACCGACGCCCACTTACGCTCTCGTCGGGAGAGAGTCACACCCTCCCCGTCGTTGAGGTCAGACTCACCGTCGAGCAAATCATGTCGCCACCCCTGGAGACGATTAGTTACTTGAGTGGCGAAAGGATTTATAAATAGATGGAGAATATGTATTAACATTCTATTATCGTTCAGTGGCGGACTTAAATGAGGGGCAGTTGGACAGGGCCCCCTACATTTGTTAACATTATTTCTAAGAAATGGGGAGAAAGTTTAATTGAAGTCTGAGGGTGCATTTTCTGCCTATCTAGAGGGCGCCATAATCATACATTTTTTAAAATCTCAGCCCCAAATATGTTTGGGCTGAGGTGGTCTAGACCCTCCATCTCCATCGTGTAGATACAATGTGAGTATCTAATTAAAATCATTATTATAATATTTATTAATGTTATCAATTTCATCATTATCATTTAGTAATTTAATAATATTAATACCCTAAATAGGGTATAAAAATATAAATAATTTTACAACGGAAGCCATGAACCACTGAAAATGAAGTCTGTGAAAGTAACTTTTTTTCTATCAGATGATGGGATTATTTATATCGCCATTAATTTATCATAACTTAAAAGGTGTGCTAATGAAAATAATCCCACTTATTATTATTATCATTATTATTATTATTATTATTATTATTATTATTATTATTATTATTATTATTATTATTATTATTATTATTCGAAAATAATAATTATGATTCTAAAAACAACATAATAATATATATAAATTCAAAAATTTGTATAGCGCCTGTTGGAAAAAATTATTTGCCACTGGAGCTTACAGATAGGCCTATAAGAATTATTGAATAAACAGATAGGTTTTAAGAAGGGTTAATTGGAAATTATGTTACACGATATAAACATAGAGAAAATAGAAAAGTTCTATTTTCTCTATGATATAAATAGTTCTATTTTTTCTATGATATAAACGTCCTTAAAGCAGTTATCCTTCTATAATTAAATATCAGATAAGACTATCACTCGGCGGCAGTAACAAGCCCTTGGGCACTTATTTTCATTTCAAGGTCCAAGCTTATATTCGTCTACGCATTATTATTATGTCTGAGATATGTGGATTTGTCATGTACTTTTACAAGAATATACTAATTTAGATAAGTTGTAAATTTAATGAATTATATATTCAATAGACCTATATATTAATTCCATATACAGGTTTTTATGTATTTCGGTATACAAATTCCCAAGCTCTATATATTCAAACTGTTAGGCATTGTAATATTCATAGACTACAGAAACATTATACATAACTTAAATAAACGGCGTCAATATATATATATATATATATTTGAAAATGTAATAACATATTCATTATGAACTTCAGAAAACGTTACAAAAAAGAAAATATATATGTTCTACTGATTTCTTTAAGACACAAAAGTAATGTTTGACGAAAAACGGTTGAGATAAGCTTTTTGAATATTGAATAAAAACTGAGGGGAAAGTAACCACACGTTTTCACCTCCGCCTCCCCCATTTTAAATATTTAAGAATCTGTATTTCATTAACCGTTAAGAATTGTTTTTGTCAAACACATTTTTTTTTTTTGGGCGAATGGGCAGATTAATGGAAATACTTGGTAAATTGTGGGGGGTGGTGGTTGCTTATTGATTTACTCATGGTCGTCACTCCAGGTCGAGATCCATAAAAAGTCGTATATAAAGATGTGGGTTACCCACATATTTATATTTACACATGTAAGTAAAATTGTTTATTCAGCAGATTAATCTCACTGATAAACAATTCTACTATATTTGGCTGGTGCATATGAACTTCTATTTAGAGACATAATTTCATTATTTTCTTTCTAAAAACATTATTAAACGTTAACTAGCACCTCATAACGACTTTTGAATGATAAAAATCGGCTCGGTATAACCCATTTTACCGAGTACGAATTTAAGTTAGTGGAACATACTGCTGTTACATCTTCTACTTTTACCCCGCCGTTGTATTTAGGTACACGCTAAAATGAGCCAACAACTTGGATAGCTGCAGAGTTCCGCATAAGTGATTCAGCTCACATCTTTATATAATATATATACATAATTTATGTCTGAGTTAACGCATGAATGGTTTCATGGACCTTCTCAGGACTTTTTTCCTAACCCACATCTTTATATCTACTTTTGCTGAGAGTTCCGCTTGAACAATTCCGTGGAGCTTTTGGTTTCTGTGCATGACATATTTCCAATGCGGGATTTATCTGTTGAGCATAATCTCGGAAAAGAGAAGCCCTGGCAGCTACCTGACTATGGATTTTTTTGTTTTATTAGCTTTAAGCTGCTGGCACCTAGCTACTGAAGCATAGTCTTGCTTATTTTGTATTGTCTGTTTTAGTTTAGTTTTTGTCTTAAAAGAAATAAATTATGGTAAAATTTGAATTGTTTATTTTGTATGTCAAATTATATATAAAAGAATAGTGGTACGGTGGTAGTTTTTATATTTGAAACAAAAACCTGCATACGAAAACGGAAACCCCAAACCAGCACCATATTTATTTACGCAAAATTAAAATAAAAAGGCCTAAGAAATGCTCTCATCAAAGTTTCATAGTCTATCTTCCCTAATTCAGAGTGATTGGGGTTCGAGCGTGAGAAAAGTTCTGCTGAAAAAGAATGAATTATCTATCACGCAGACTATTTACGATGTTCCTCAGCGTAACAGATTGGTCTCAAAGACAATTTTTTGTTAACTCAGACAGTTTGTTACCAACGTCTTAGAATCCTGATTTGTTTATTGAAAATAACTAAACATCAACACCTGAAATTATGAGGCCCAGTCTACCTGAGCCGGTCTCATCAATGTGCCGTTTTCACAACTCAAGCACTAATCATCTGAACGAGGAGAGAACCAATAACTTTTAGGAAGAAAAAAATGTTAGGCCTATATAAATTTTATGTAGATTTAGGCCTATTCTAGTAGTTAACATTACTCCTTACATTAAATGTCGTAATTATCAATTTCCGCCACTATGGTACTAGTTCTCTGAATATTTTTAAACCATTTGTAATTGCAATACAGTGGGGAAGGGGGATTTCCCCGACGAGAAAAACGTGGGCGTGGTCAGTCGTCACTAAAGTGGTCCAGGGGAAACAACGCTTCCCACTCCGAAAATATTAC
>NW_022727290.1:351202-353499 GCF_011630105.1 Anneissia japonica
CAACGCTTCCCACTCCGAAAATATTACCTGTCTCTTATACACATCTAGATGTGTATAAGAGTCAGGTACGAATTTAAGTTAGTGGAACATACTGCTGTTACATCTTCTACTTTTACCCCGCCGTTGTATTTAGGTACACGCTAAAATGAGCCAACAAATTGGATAGCTGCAGAGTTCCGCATGAGTGATTCAGCTCCCATCTTTATATAATATATATACATAATTTATGCCTGAGTTAACGCATGAATGGTTTCATGGACCTTCTCAGGACTTTTTTCCTAACCCACATCTTTATATCTATTTTGGTTAGAGTTCCGCTTGAACAATTCCGTGGAGCTTTTGGTTTCTGCGCATGACATGTTTCCAATGCGGGATTTATCTGTTGAGCATAATCTCGGAAGAGAGAAGCCCTGGCAGCTAGCTGACTATGGATTTTTAATTTTATTTATTAGCTTTAAGCTGCTGGCACCTAGCTACTGAAGCATAGTCTTGCTTATTTTGTATTGTCTGTTTTAGTTTAGTTTTTGTCTTAAAAGAAATAAATTATGGTAAAATTTGAATTGTTTATTTTGTATGTCAAATTATATATAAAAGAATAGTGGTACGGTGGTAGTTTTTATATTTGAAACAAAAACCTGCATACGAAAACGGAAACCCCAAACCAGCACCATATTTATTTACGCAAAATTAAAATAAAAAGGCCTAAGAAATGCTCTCATCAAAGTTTCATAGTCTATCTTCCCTAATTCAGAGTGATTGGGGTTCGAGCGTGAGAAAAGTTCTGCCGAAAAAGAATGAATTATCTATCACGCAGGCTATTTACGATGTTCCTCAGCGTAACAGATTGGTCTCAAAGACAATTTTTTGTTAACTCAGACAGTTTGTTACCAACGTCTTAGAATCCTGATTTGTTTATTGAAAATAACTAAACATCAACACCTGAAATTATGAGGCCCAGTCTACCTGAGCCGGTCTCATCAATGTGCCGTTTTCACAACTCAAGCACTAATCATCTGAACGAGGAGAGAACCAATAACTTTTAGGAAGAAAAAAATGTTAGGCCTATATAAATTTTATGTAGATTTAGGCCTATTCTAGTAGTTAACATTACTCCTTACATTAAATGTCGTAATTATCAATTTCCGCCACTATGGTACTAGTTCTCTGAATATTTTTAAACCATTTGTAATTGCAATACAGTGGGGAAGGGGGATTTCCCCGACGAGAAAAACGTGGGCGTGGTCAGTCGTCACTAAAGTGGTCCAGGGGAAACAACGCTTCCCACTCCGAAAATATTACAATTTAGGGGTTTCAAAGGCTTATTTAATCGATTTTAGAATCTATTAATATAATTTGTTTTGTCTCCCTGATGAATTGTGGTTTTTCCCCCATTAAGGGGGAGGAGGTTGAGGCTGTAGCTCCACCCCCCCCCCCCTCCACCCTCTTCATTCCAAGCAGCGCCACCACTTTTGCAGTAAGCATGTCCAATTAAAAAAAAAGAACATAGAGGAGTAAATTTAAATCCATGCTGTATGCATGCAAAAAAAAGTTTAGAAGGTGATTAAAAATTCCATCATTTCGCTATTCTGCTGCGTAAAGACCTATCATGGTTAGCTATCTATCCAAAGAGTCGCATAATTCAACCAGGTCTTTGCCTATTAATTACTTAATTTAGACGTTTAAAATTTTGTTTTCGGTACAAATTTCAATGGTCAAAATGTGGAAGAACACACTATTAATATAACAATACATTAAAAGGGTAGTTAACCCATGAAAATGGTGATAATACTTAGGGCTTTAATTGGTTAAAAAAAAAACTTTTCCTCAATACAGTTGATGTAATACATGCAATTTAAGCAATTGAAAATTATGATTAAAAATATTTTTGGTAGTTAAAAAAGCTTCTCAAAAAACATGTAAAAAAACATTGAAGAAAAACATATTGCAATCCATGCAGCCTTTCTGAAACTTATTGTTTAGAGACGCCATGTAAACAAAGCAACAAGTTTCAGGTTCTAAATTTCTATTATTATTTAAACTTTACACAATAAACTATTTACATATACTGTAACTGAAACATACAATACATTGTCAATCATGAATACAAATGCTGGAATGAATACATATGATATGCTGGAAACCAACATAAAAAAAATAAATAAAAAATAAAAGGCATTCTTGCTGCACTATTAAATAATTAAATTGTATACACATAATTACAATATTATTGCATTGGGTTGTTTGTAGCATTAAGTACCTGTACTTGGCAGATTAAATTACAATCACTAAAAAACATT
>NW_022727290.1:353601-364648 GCF_011630105.1 Anneissia japonica
TAAATGAATGTTTTAAACGACATGTTTCGACGTGTCCCACGTCATCATCAGGCAATAGCGCTGTGCTGTGCTACTGACGGCTTAAATACTGCCGGTCAGATGTAAGGTGAAAACAAGCAAATATTAAGATAAGTCATGTATATAGAGGTCAGGAATGCTATGGTAAGTCATGTATATAGGAATTAGAATGAATTAGAATGAAAGAGTGATGTAATGAGTTGTTTGTTTGTTAAGTGACGGATTTACCCAAGCAATGTAAAGGGAAAGTATAATACATACTCCAAGTATTGAAATACACGCCATCGTGTTGGGATTCAATATTTCGACATTAATTATGTCATCATCAGGAATGAATGATGTAATGGGCTTCTTTTATTTTAAGTTGATAAGTGTTGGGGGCGGAGTCAAGAATAGTAAAACAGTCTGGATTAGATGTGTTTGGACATTTAACTGAGTTCTGAAGATGTTGTCATATTAATGTCGGACTTGCTTTCAAGCCATACAAATTATCAATTTTTTTTAACGTAAAAGACTATGTCCCGACTAATCTCTGAGCCCGTGTTTTCTATAAATTTACTTGCGCGGGGTGTAACTCCGTATATATTGGCGAGACTAATAGACACCTAGAAACACAGATTAAGGAGCATTTAGTTCGGGACAAGTCATCACATATTTCAAGTCATGTTTTGTATGTTTCTTCGACATATTTTTTCTTCGATATTTTTTGAAATCATTGGTTTTTGTGGTTAGCACCATAAATTGTAACATTTTTCTATGGTTTTAATATAAAGTGGGTAACTATGTGAATATAATAAAGGATGAAATGTAACGTCAGTTACCATGGAATTGCCCAATATATAGCATATGATGTAATTAGAAATACAAAATACTGTAGTGGTGGTTTGTAGCACTCATTAAATTGACTGATTAAATCACTTCATTGCAATATTTTCATGTCATAGGTGTATGCAAGGGGGGTCGGAGAGGCCGTACGATCCCCCCAAAAATTTTCAAAGGTTCACATTTTTTTCCAGAGCCTTTTCACAATGACATAAATAAAAAAAATCATTAATTAGGTACCAGCAACGAGTCCAAAAACCTTGCCAATTGTGTGACATACCGTAATCTATCTCAATAGACCGAATTAGCAACGAAAGATGACGTCATCACAATTTGGCCGAGTGTGTATAAAATTGTAAACAAAGCCCAAAAGTCCTATTCTATAACGTTGCGAGTTTTTGTGTGGTCCAGGAAAATAAGCAAAAAAAAAACCAAAGTACGCGGGTAAAACACTTTTTAAAACATTGGTAGGTTAAGGAAGGTTCATATAACCATCAGAAGACGTTTGATTTGATTTTCATGTAAAATTAAGTTAAATATACGTAGAGTTTTTACAGGCTATGCCTCAGCCCCTGACACTTGTTGCATGACACCGCGACAGGGCTGGATGTGATGATTGAGTGAGGCCTGACTGTAAACGTTCAGCTCCGTGCTGTCGTCAAGTCTTTTACTTGTTTAAACATCCAGTCTGCCAAAGTTATTGGTGTGAATTTAGGAACATTATTCAATAATTTTGAATAACTTAGCTCTCCTTGAAATCTGCAAGTACAACACATTTCATGAGTTTTGCAACAGAATTCGATCCAACTCGGCCACAAGTCAACTCGGCCACAGTCAACTCGGCCACAAGTTAACTCGGCCACAAAAAGTTTGGCTACAGTTAACTCGGCCACAAGTCAACTCGGCCACAAGTCATCTCGGCCACAAGTCAACTCCGCCACAAGTTATCTCGGCCACAAATCAACTCGGCCACAAGTGAACTCGGCCACAAGTCATTTACTGGTACTACATTGTACTAATTGTTATTATTATTGCTGTTATTATTGTTGTCATTGTTGTTATTATTATGTTGTTTTTATTACCGTTAGTTTTAATATTAATTATTAGTCTTAGCATTAACATTATATATTGTTCAAATTTTTGCTGATATTATTATTATTACAGTACCATATAAATGATAAATAATTTTCGATTTATTATTATTATTTATTATTATTATTATTTATTAGTCTTAGTATTATAATTTTAATAATAGTAATTTAAAAAGTTGTTGTTATTGGCGTTTTATTAATATTTTTCTCATATTATTATTATTAATATTATTGTTGTTGTTGTCACCTTTATTATCGATATTATTACCCTATTATTACTAAGTAGGCCTAGTATTATAAGTATTATTATTATTATTACTAATTAGTATTACTATTATTATAAAAATAAACATTATCTTTAATTTATTATTGTTGTATTATTGCTATTATCACCTTCAATATCGTTATTATCACTAATTAGTTATTAAAATTGATATTTAAATATCGTTATCATTACCATGTATTATTACTATTTGTTAAAATAAATATTAAAGTTGTTGTTATTATCACATCTATTATCGTCATAATGACTAATTAGTATTATTAATGTAAATATTACTAATTATAAAAATTACAAGCACATTCATCGACCGACGCCATGATTCACTGTGAGGGTCGTGCTGTAACACAGGCAGACACGACCAATGTACGTTTTATTCCCAAAATAGTACGATTTATTCTCGTTATATTTCACATTTGGCATACACAATCGTAGAGAAAAGATGACGTTACATTCACAAACATGTAACAATGGTTTCTGTTAATTTAAATCACGCTCAACTTTACACACAAAGCCAAAGCGTGTATGAGACGTTTTAGTAAAAGCTATTTTCTTAAATTACTGTGTAAATCGCCTATCTTCGTGCGTTTGTGTTGGTTCGAATACCCACTATAGCTGAACAGCGTCGATCGGTAATTCGGTCTATTTCATAAATTTTAAAACTGAGCCTGCCATCTGCTTCAAGCAAATTGTATTGATATTTTAATCACATCTTGCTGTTATTTCATTGTGAAAAGGTCCAAAAAATTATGATCACGACCCACCCAGAAAAAATCCTCGATACACCCCTGCATATATTAGGAAGTTACTAAAATTTCAATAGGATATTTCATACTTATAGTTAACTTTTTCCTAATAATTATTGTCGATGGAGGGCAACCCAGATACTCAACATGAAATTAAAAATTTCTAATTAAACACACACACACACAAAATCATACATCTTAAACAAAATTTTGAAGGAAATGAAACTTCAGAAAACAATAGTGTAGAAAGTGCTATATGGTATTACAGTATATTGAATAGCTGACCAAAACCTTACCAAAAACAATGATTAATATCATACCTTCGTAAGTACTTGGCCAATATTAACGGGAAAAGCGTGAAAATGTTCAAAATCATGAAATAAACATTATTCGTAGCCCACTATATAATTTATGGAATAACATTATAAAATAAATGTGCATCAGCCAAGGATTGCTTATGTGAGTAGGTGTGAAAACCTAAGAGATTAATTGCCAGATAAAGGCTAATCCTTTTTTTTTCCCATTAGCCAGGGATCTCGACCTGTCGGTGTAACACATGTAGGCGTGTCGTGGCGCATTCATCTCTTGTAGCTTTATTACCTCTTTTTCAAAGAAAATTTTAGCGAGTGACAGATAGTTCCTCAAGACCATTTTTCATTAAGTGTTTTTTGAGTTATATTTCGACAGACACCGACTTTTTTTACACCGGGCGGCCGCCAACAACGCGTTGAATATTTAAGTCCACAAAAACCGGCAGTGAATTAGCATTAGCAATTAGCATAACAGACATCATAGCTAAATATGAAATAACAGAGATTGAAACCAGACTTGTCAAATGAAAACAAGTAAAATAAATGAGAAAACGAATTAATTAAATAAGAAACAGTACAGTACATTATAAATAAATTTGCCTCAAAATAGACAGACTTATAAGTCAAAAAATGATATTGTCATTTAATCATTGACGAAAAGAGAAACTATGATAAACTTAAATCAAATTCTGACCCTACAAGAAATTATGCGTCATTAAATCAATGACGAAAAGTGAAACTTGAAATAGAATAGGTCAGCATTCGACTATGATAAACTTAACTAAAATACTGACCCTACTAGAAATTATGCAATTGTTATTTCGACCAGTTTGCAACTAAAAAAGGGTTATCAAAAAGCCATAGAGGCTATAGTTGGCGTTGCACTAGAATACAAATACATAAGCATCAAACTTAATAACGAATATATATTTCATAACATCAAATAGTAAAAATTACACAGTATATGACAATATGTGAAAACTGGGTGCCACAAGGCCAGACCCATTGACGATGGGAGAACCCAGCAGGAGTTACAGGAGTAACTCTCCTTGTAATTGTTCTGAATATATATTTTAGATTGACAAGTATTAAGAACAAGATAAAGCACTCACAAACTACGTTATTAACAACTTACGTATATTATGACTAAAGAAAATAAGGTTAAGACGATCCCCTTTGTTTGCAGGCCAAACGCCCACATAGTGTCAGCCTGTTTGCTGATTCGACACAGCCAGACGCTGATATGACCACAGAGAAAATAGAACAGAATAGTTCTATTTTCTCTATATATGACGTAGCCATACCGTATGCTATACTGTATGAAACGCCAGAAGAACAAAATACAAGCGGCAGCAGTGCAAAACTAAGAGTCAGCAGTGTAAAACTGAGAGTCGGTAGTGCAAAACTGAGAGTCAGTAGTGCAAATCTGAGAGTCACAGTGCAAAACTGAGAGTCAGCAGTTCCATAATACTGTATATAAAACACAGCCACATGCTGTGTGGGATAAGTGCCCTCTCTTAGATAAAACCAAATACAACCAACTGTGCCTTAGCAAACGCGTTTATAGCTGCGAAATGCGTTGGACGACCGACGCCCCATTTTTTTAATTAGTTGCTCAGACCATCAATACTTATTTCATTCATTAACAATTAATATAGAAACAGAACTTTACTAAAAGTGATATATTTTATTTCATAAAGACAACCTCCTGGTTGGCCCAAATGCATACACGTGTGGTATGGTAGAGGAAAATTATATATAATTAGTAAGTAAAATGAATCACGTTGTTTTGGTGATTTTTTAACATTTTGAGTGATGTAGATGTTGGCTATAATTATTTCAGCCTGCAATAAGTTATTAATAGCCTGGTTGCATGATATAATGATGCACATGCACTAATGCACATCTCAGTAAACAAAACCAACGTAGGCCATAGGCCTACTATTAAAATTAAGAACTCGATCGCTGAGAGTGAAATTATACCTATATAAATCGATTATTCAATGACAGGCTGTATGATGTGTAAACTAATTTCGGAAACATAAGCCCTCACAATAGAACTATATGAGATTTTAAAAAGTCGTGAGTCAAAATACGAGAAGAACATTAGTGCAACAATACACTAAATGAAATCCGAGCCTACTAGAATTTAGAAATACGTCTCAGGTTTTAATGATGGGGAAAAGTATTATACCAGAGTTTTCAGGAGGTTAAGCAATGATCAATGTGACACTAAACAATTAAAGAACAATACTACCTCATTATCGTAGAGAAAAAAATGTTAAGAAAAAGGTCGAAAGTAGCCATATATTTTGATTGCATAATTATTTTGAAAGGAGTTCATACCAAAATAGTGAATCCATTTAACAACTTTCACACAGTGGCATAGTGCCAGTGAGATCTCGGGAGGCAGCACCGGGCGCATTTTTTCCCATACAGTTGCGGCAGAAATTATAGAGGGTGCTATTTTAGGTCAGGATTAGAACTGAAATGCATGAATATGCATACAGACTCCCCCTCGCGAAACAGTGGTGTATCGAGTTCTATGCGTGGGTGAACGCTATGGAGTCACTAGGCCAAAATATCTTAAATAAGCCTTGGTAGTCAAGACAGTGTAAAAATTAGTACTAGATTAGACACATTCTATTTTCATGATTCATTGGTTGGATTTTTGTAGAACCGTCTGTAAATCAATGAAAGCTATTTTTACTTCCATCTGATTTTGATCGTTTTAAATATAAAGCTATTCAATATTTAATTTGGTAGACAGAGCCTAAACAGTATTAGGGTTTATAATATAACTGCTTGCTATATAATCTATGCCTTTATTCATATTGAATTGATTGTCAACAAGTCAACATTAAAACAATACATAGAATTGTACATGTGTGTCCGAGCATTTCTAAACGTTTATCCTTTAGAATAAGTAGTATAGCAGTTAATTATTGCTATACTTTACACCACTCAAATAATCGAACAGAAATTCAACGCTGACTTTTTATACTTTCAAAGACCATGTTGTACGTAAACACTGCCTAGGCGTAGGGATATTGTAATTATAGTAATAGTCAATTACGTTAGTTCTCTCTGTATCGACTGTATACACTTTCCTATCGACCGACTACCAAGAAATGTTTGCCTACCCTAACCATGGAGAAATTAGTTTAGTTTCTAAACTAACTCCTCCATGCCCTAACAACGCCGTAGCTTTCATATAATTATTACAATCAGCGAACACCACACCATTTTCACGATTTGCGAGAAGTGTCAAGCAATGCATGCATGCATTATTCATGTTATCAGTTCACCTATGACCTTAATTTATTTCAATTTATTCATAATACCTCCAGTAAGGATAAACATAGAAAATCGAAACAATAAAATTACATTTAAAACAAATTACCCACAGCATAACAAACTGATATTACACTAAGGAGTTTTTCAACAAGAACAAGAGCGTTTCATTCTTAAAATTGTGTATAAAGGATAAGTATTACAAACGATGTATAAACATGTACATCTGATATTCAAATATATATATATATATATATATGTATATATATATGTATATATATATATATAATATATATATATACATATATATTTCAATTTTTCAATGTAAATTTATTTCAGAAAACCTCCGAAAAGGAGATATAAAATGCATTCAAAACATTACAAAATCAAACAGACACATCAAAATACAAATTGCAAAAATACAAAACAATTATAGAAAAAAAAATCCATAAGATAGGCCTAAGGGAAAAAACTAAAAGTTAACTCTTAAAAGTTGTGATAGTTGTGATACAAGGTGTCTGCCGTTACATTCTAAAAACGGATACTTCTGAAAAATTGTCTTAACAATATCAGATAATCCATCTTCATTAAAATTGTACTTCAAATCTTATTTCAGTTTTTTGTGGTAACAGCTGTCAAATAACATTTTAAATAACATCATATTATTGAAAAGAGTGATTTTATTTATTCTATCAACCAGTTTATTGCGAACTGATACACTTTGGGCGGCCTCACAATTTAGTAAGTGAGAATAAAACTTTCGAGATTTAGAGTCGCTTCTAAAAATCTGTGAAATTAAGTCAAGAAGATAATTAATGACACTTGTAATGTATAGAACAACATTTTTGCAATACAAGAAAAATCATTGTAATTGTAGTTAATCAAGATGACTGTATGGTTACTCATGCTAAATAAGGTGTCTTATAATAATATCCTGTAATTTGAATATAAAAAAATAATATAATCATATGTTAGCTGTAATTGTAATTACAGGACATTGTTATGATGAAGTAGATAGAGTAGCCGTGATAGTCAAGATGATAACATTATTATGTAATTTGTGTATTGCCTGCCTGGTTTGTTTTTATTAGATATTTGCTTAAAATTTTAGTTCAAAATTATTTTTTGTTTGTAATGTAAGCCATTGGTACTGAAAATATGTGCATATTGCACACTGTTTGATAACAATAAGACAAAATGTGTTTCAGGGAGGAAAATTATGTAAGCCTAAATTGATCTCGACCAGAAACTCAAGTATGGGGCTCATACCCAGAATTGTCCATGTTGTATTATGTTTTGTGCACAACATGTAGCCTAATGTAACTACAGACATATAACACATTGACAGTTTTCAAATTTTTACCATATTTCATAGGTTATAACACATTTTACACAGTGTGACGGACGTACAGTGACGGACGTACAGAAAAAATGTACGTCTGTCACATGGTTTTGCTAATTAGTGTAATTAATGGTAGGCTTCCAATTTGTATACACTCGGTATACCTAGTATGCTTTATAACAGAGTTTTGGTAATTTCTTTGTACCTGGTTAGAAAAGGAAATAAACAAATGTCATTTTCTTGTGACGGACGTACATCCATATTTTCATTATTTTTAAATATTTAATTAAAAATATGGCGTTGATTACGAAAAGTCAAAAAATTTCACCAAATCACAATAAAATACTATTTCATTATTTTAATGAAAAGTGAATCAGATTCTGATATTTTGCAAGGGAAAAAATTGGAAATTAAAATTATAACTACATTTTCTTTAGTATTTCAAAATATTAATTAATTGTATTGAATTCCAATTATTTTCCGTGAATTCTTAATTTTTTTTTTATTTCACAAAAATATAACTCATTAGCTTCATAATGATGTACCACACATACACATTTGATGTATTTGAATTTTTTACCATTTGGTTTACTAATTTACGGAATTGCCCAGCTGTCAAATAACATTTTAAATAACATCATATTATTGAAAAGAGTGATTTTATTTATTCTATCAACCAGTTTATTGCGAACTGATACACTTTGGGCGGCCTCACAATTTAGTAAGTGAGAATAAAACTTTCGAGATTTAGAGTCGCTTCTAAAAATCTGTGAAATTAAGTCAAGAAGATAATTAATGTCACAGATCTTTGGCAAACGAAGAGCCGAAAGCACCGGAGACGATCTGGAGTATTTGGGTATGCCCAATGAAGTCTTGATAAGTTTACTTTGAATTTTTTCAAGTTTCTGAATATAACCAGAATTAATATTAATACATTGAGAGCCATATACTAAGATAGGTATAAGAACAGTTTTCCAAATGTAAGTTTTAACTTCTGTAGCTGTACCGTCCTTGCAAATGCCCTGCCCTGAAGGGAGAAAAATTATCTTTGAAATTTTTTAATTCTTTTTTTCAACATGCGATATGCCAGTACTTTTTGCAGATATAATTACACCCAGATATTCAATTTCGTTCGTATTATTAAGAAGGCAGTCATTAAGATACCATAAAGGTTCAGGTGTTAGAGTGTTTTTACCAAAAATTGAAAATTTAGTTTTTAATGGGTTGAACCTAAGCCCATGGGCAACAATATAGGCACTGGCATGTTCGATAAGTTTCTGAAGATCTGTCACTGTATTACTTGTAAGTAGGAGGTCATCAGCATAACAGAACACATTATAGGTTGATTTGGCAATAGCAATGCCACATTCGAGAGCACTTAGACCTGAAACAAGATCTCTATATATAATATTAAAAATAAATGGCGAGGATAATCCACATTGTCTTGTGCCCTTTTGAATATGAATTTGTCTACCAGTATTATTATTCCATCTTATTTTGACAGTTAAATTTGTATACCACGAGTGGATACATTTCCACCATTCATCTTCAATAACAGAACTTAATTTGATGAATAAGATTTCATGGGGGATAGCATTAAAAGCTCCTTCGCATCAAGAGAACAAGCATAAACAGAAGACCCTTGATTGTTACAATACGTTATTACATTGCTGACAGTAGCGGCTGCCATGGCGGTGCCACTATCGCTGATACACCCACATTGGAGAGGGTCAAATTTGGTATCAATACATGAATCAAGAAAACCTAATTCAAAAACATTGGACAGTGTATTAGAAACAAGGATGGGTCGACAATTATGCGGTTCTGAAGGATCAATGTTAGGTTTTTACGGATAGCTACTTAAATAGTGCCCTCTATAATTTCTGCCGTAACTGTATGAGGAAAAAAATAATGCTGTCGGTCCAGGTAGGCAAAGAAGTATTGTAGACCTAGATGAAGAAGACACTAATCGTATGCATTACAGTGGCCTGTCACAAAACTCCAATGGAGCGATGTACACGCTGCGTCATCAGAAATGTGGTTGAGAGCGTCAACGTAACGAACGCGCACGAAATTCGTAATTTCAAAAATAGGATATTATGTTATGGATACTATTACTGAGTATGCAAATCAGTTCTCAAATTATATAAAGTTTATAAATTTCTCTTTAAGAGAACCCTGTACTTCCCGTGTAAGAGCTATGTCAGGCCTACATTTTAAACTGTTGAAACTGTCATTGATGTAGTGTTCTGCGCACGATCCTTTTCCCGAACGCCAGGCCTCCAGCAACACGCAAGATCATAAATTCCTTCTTTAATTTCTGGTAGACGATACCAATATATGAATGGATTGATGAGCGAATTACTCACAGACAAGCAATAAAGTACGTTCAATACAAATACATTCTCGTCAACACTTTCATCAAATACAGCTATTATAAAGAAACAACAAAGTGGAAGCCAACAAATGGTAGCAACTACAAGCAGAATTCCGAATGATCGAATCAGTTTCTGCGATCTCCCAACTGCATTTTGTCCAAGATGTTTCGTGACGTTTTGGTCGTTTTTTCTGAGCGACACTGAAATCCTGAAGTACAAAATATAACTTGCAATAATTGTGATTAACGAGAAAATACAGAAAACAAGTCGTGTATATTTATTATATACGTACGCGTACACAGCTATGAAAAGAGATATCGTTAGAATCCAGAAAAGCACACAGACGATAATGCACCGCTTGAAAGTTATCACTTGTTTGTAGGTAAACGGTGCGGCAACTATCACAATGTAACGTTCGATTGCCACGGCACTTATGCTGAACATTGACACAAGAAACATTGCATCTAATACTGCAACGAAGACAATCGACTCGTAAAAAATGTTGAAGAAGATTAGAAATGAGAGAATACCAACTGCGAAATCGGCCAGAGATAAGCTGAATAAGAATACATTTCTCTTTATGCGTAATTTCTTCGATGCCATCACAAGATATAAGACGACAGTATTTTCTGAAGCTGCCAAGACGCCAAGGATAATGTAGATTACTGATGGAACGTCAAGCACTGGAGCTGGAACTATTGTAACATTTCTTTTAATGCTCTCGTTGATCTCCATAATGTTTTTGATTCTGTTATTCTACTTTCT
>NW_022727290.1:364678-366262 GCF_011630105.1 Anneissia japonica
ATATATATATACAAATATATAATAATAGGAATATCATGTAATAATCGTAGTTCATCAACGACTAGTAACTTTATTTCGGTTGCATGAAAAAAAATGTGTCTCTGGCGGGATTCCAACCTGCAACCTCTCGCTATCAAAGCGGGTATATACCCACTAGACCACAAGGACTTATGGTATAATAGACGCGCAGATCTAACCACCAGGCACTTTCTCTCATACAACTGACTAAAACGCTCACACATAATGTGTTTTAAGCTAGAAAAACTTGTTTTGTAGGTCGCAGGTGGGAAATTATAGTAAATACTATTCAAATCAAGTTTGATGTGAAGCATCGTGAGCACGATATATACTCTAGATAAATAATAACAGTGCTCGAATAGGAAAAATATCATTTTCTCCCTCGTTTTGTCGTTTACGATACTTAAGAACAGCACGCATAAGACAGATTATCTCCAATAGGATCCAAACTTCCATACGACAGCCCTGGTGACCCAGTGGGTTGCGTGTTGCGTCTGCCTAGACAGCAGAAGATCCCGGTTTCGAATCCCGGTTGACCCGTCTTCCTTACCATTTAAAAAATTAAAATATATTTATAAAGCATTACCACAATTATGGTTTAGAGTTTGTATTGTTTCTTTACGTGTAACAAAATTATCTCTTCGGAGATCCCGTCTTGTTTTCGTACCACATTGATCGTTGTTGTATGTGTGTACGTCAAATGTTAGTGTTGATCCGAATACCGTATTGTTCCACCAATCTTTACCATTTACAATAAAACCTATATTATATTCATAAAGGATACCAATAGACGATTAAGTGTTTAGCTTTGTCCGTGCAGAATTTATATATATGTTAATAATATAGAACTACTATATACATAATATGTATTATATATATAATACATAATATGTATTATATATATAGAGCCACATAGCTTGTATTCCACTATTTGCATTCACACCTGGGCTGTGTATATATATTGCCTTGGTTTGGCTCTGTAATCATTAATGGTCGTGGGACTAGTTTGGGCCCTACCTAGGCTGGTCGAACGTTTCGTTTGGGTCTATACCCTAGCTGCACTGATGAGGCCTGGAAGGCCGAAACGGATCCGTCTGCAGATATTGGGATTCCTTCCAGTGGATGCTTAGTTTATTTTGTCATTCTGATCGGATTTCTCTACTGTTCCGTTTTAATTACTACATAGATTTAATTTGTAAAAAACATCAACTCGTTGAAACCATTTCAGCTTACAATTATACGATACTGTTAGGATTTGTCTTTAGAAAGTGTATAACCTAATTTGGGATCAAGTAATGCATATTCATATCACCATTACATGTACAGAAACTACTGCAGCCAGTAGCGGCGCCAGGGTCTGAAATCTGGGGTCGGGTGGCAAGATTTGTTTGTTTGTTTGTTTATTAGTATTTCTCCACATATACATAAATTAGAAGTATAATTCATATGGAAAAAAAAAGTATGTGGATGGTGGTCAAAATAAGTTTGAAAACAAACTTTAAGATATGACCACCATTAAAAATAATTAATAAATCNNNGAAATAAAAATAAAAAATAAATAAATAA
>NW_022727290.1:366526-376288 GCF_011630105.1 Anneissia japonica
GGTTAAACGATCTATCTTAAATTTTCTTTCTTGAGTTTGGGACAATGTGTTATAACTTAGAAGGCAAAAGAGAGCAAGCAGAAGCTTTAACCCTAACAAATGCGCGAAAATATTTTGTGTTTTTAATTCTAATTTCGTCGGAATTGATCAAAACTCCCTAATGTGCAATTTTTAGAGGAAATTGGCCTACTTCAACAAGAAATGCTCTTATGTTATATATGGCCACACTCGTTTTTTTAAACTGAATATAAGCATTTTCCTTATGGCTTTATTTATTACAAACATATTCTTTCAACATCTTTACACATTGAGGCCCTTCTTTTAGGTAAAACAATCTATCTTAAATTTTCTTTCTTGAGTTTGAGACTATGTGTTATAACTTAGAAGGCAAAGGAGAGCAAGCAGAATCTTTAACATTAAAAAATGCGCGCGTAGCGGGCGAAAAAAGTTTTGTTTTTTTAATTCTAATTTCGACGGAATTGATCAAAACTCCCTAAAATGTGCAATTTTTAGAGGAAATTGGCCTACCTCAACAAGAAATTCTCTTATGTTATATATGGCCACACTCGTTTTTTTTAAACTGAATATAAGCATTTTCCTTATGGCTTTATTTAACACAAACATATTCTTTCAACATCATTACACATTGAGGCCCTTCTTTTAGGTAAAACGATCTATCTTAAATTTTCTTTCTTGAGTTTGGGACTATGTGTTGTAACTTAGAAGGCAAAAGAGAGCAAGCAGAAGCTTTAACATTAAAAAATGCGCGCGAAGCGCGCGAATAATTTTTGTTTTTTTTTAATTTTAATTTCGTTGGAATTGATCAAAACTCCCTAAAATGTGCAATTTTTTAGAGGAAATTGGCCTACCTCAACAAAATTTGCGATTTAAAATTTGAGATTTTCTGGCACTTTCCCGGGTGAAAAGGGCATTCAATGGGGAAAGATTTTCCACAGATGGATATTTTCCCCTTGTCCCCCGGTGGTTACGCCACTGCGGAGAATAGCTGGCGGCTTAGGACACTTTTTGAAGTGGAGAAGGGGTTGCAGGCCGGGGTATTGTGATATCTGTTCATTATATCTTCCTTTTTATTCTTGTCTTTATTTTTCTCTTCTCTTTTTCTTTTCCTTTTTCCTTTCTTTTTCAATCCCCTTCTTTCTCTTTCCCTCCCTCTCCCCTCTTTCTTTTCTCTTCTTACCCAGCCCGGTACGACTGCTTGGTCAGCCCGGTAAAAACCGCCAGGGGGACAGTCTGCCCCCTGGCCCTCCGCCTGTTACGCCACTGCTTATAAGATGAATGGGAATATGAATCATGCAGATCTGGAATCAAATCTAGGTGGTGGGGTGAACATTCCTCCCCAGGGAAAATTTTGATTTCTAGATGGCGGGAAATGACCTTTTCCGCTGGTGTCGGAAAATTTATTTGTGTCTACTGGGCTAAGAATTAACTATAAGGCCCCACCCACTCTTGACAGTCACCCTCAACACGCTGTACACAATAACGTAACACATGATCAGATATAGTGTGATTCGGTCGTGATTTATTACGACAAAAGGCAAATGGACCGTTGCACACGATCGGTCCCTAAATTAATTTCCATAGTAAACATTCAAACAAATTGGCCAACAAGCCAAGCGGAGTTTTCTCGACTTTTGAGCTAGGTGTCTAATGACTTTGTTCTTCAAAATTCAAGGTTTTCCCCCTCATGAAAACGGTAAGGTAAACTTTCTCATTATGGTAAATAGGCCTGTTATACATACATTTAAAAAAAATTGAGTAGTTGCATACGATTTTTTCCATGAGATGAATCCCAAAAAGAATTTTTAAATTAAAGTCATTAAAAAATACTTCAGAAGTCGGGAAATCTGATTGTCCACCATTTAAAAATTAACGTTTTCCCGGGAAGAAATCGAACCTCCCTTTCTCTGGGTTCATTGATTCATTATAATAATTTTCAAGAGGGGAACACGTACCTTGAATTTTGAAGAACCTAAAACTTAAAAGTAATTAAGTTCTTCAAAATTCAAGGTTTTCCACTCTTGAAAACGGTCAGATAATTTTTCCCATTGTTATTACAGTAATTAGGCCTTATGTGTATACATAAAAAAGATTGAATAAGTTGCATACGTAGTTTTTCCATGAATCGATAAATCCCAAAAAGAAAGTGGGGGGGGGGAGGTCCTGTGGGTCTTCCCCGGGAAAATTTTGATTCCTAGGTGGCGGGAAATGAGCTTTCCCGACTTCTGTGGTGTCTTTTAATGACTTTTAAATTCTTTAAAATTCAAGGTCCCCCCCCCCCACCTTGAAAATGATTCAATTAATCAATGAACTCCAAAGATAAAGAGGGTCCGGGTTCCCCCGGAAAAATTTCGATTTCTAGATGGCGGGAGATGAGCTTTCCTGGCTTCTAAAATGTCTTTTAATGACTTTTAAAGCTCTTCAAAATTCAAGGTTTTCTCTCATGAAATAGTTCAGGTAAATTTTTCTCATTTTTTATTTTATGTGTGTATACATACATAAACAAATGAGTAGTTGCATGCGTATTATTTTTTCCATGAATCGATAAATCCCAAAAGAAAGGGTGGTCCGGGGGTTCTCCCCAGGGAAAATTTTGATTCCTAGATGGCGAAATTGAGCTTTCCCGACATTTGAAGCGTGTTTTTATGAATTTAATGTTCTTCAAAATTCGAATTTTCTAATAGCAAAAAAAAAAAAAAAGAAAAGAAATCAGCTCACGGGTCCTGAAAAGGTAGGTCTAGAATTCTTTTCTTTTCCCCCTTTTTTTGTTGCCCAAGGGAGGGGTAAGGACCAATGACCCCTCCCCCAGATCCGCCAATATGAATTGCGCCAATATAAATTGCAAGAAAATGTAACTTGGTCGGGTACTGGATAGACATTCTCTTTCCCATCCTTCTTCTCCTTCTTCCCTCCTTTTTTTGCATTTCCGATCATACAAAAATCTCCAGACATTATATATTTTTCCCCCCACCCCCGCTTCCGCCGGCCATGTATATAATCTTAAATTAATGAACTGTGAAGAGAATACAAAATCTGTAAGAACAATGTTATGGATCAATGGTCAGAATCAATGATATAGGCCTGAATGATAAACGGAGGACTATAATCTCTAGGCTGTAATAGATATGGCCTATGAGAAGCAGGAAATAGAGCATAAATTGGCATATATATTACTAAATATGTGAAATGGAGATATAAAATCAGGGCATATATGAACAAAAATATAAATATATATGCTTAAAATTGATGCAGAAAATTAAATGATATAATATATTGAACGATATGCTATGATAAGTATAAGGCCCTATTTGGCGAATGAATATGAAGATGCGAAGCCCAAATCTTTATTTGCACCACATTTATGTGTACAGTATTTAATTTAAGAATCCATCTAATTTCGGCGCATCGTCTATCTGCCAATGACCTAAATCCGCTGGCTATAAGAATGAATTTCATATTATTTAATATTTTAACTTGATTAAAATGCTTAGCTACAGAAAAGTTATATTTATTTCTGATAGAACTTTTATGGTTATTACATCTGTTACGGAAAAAGCAACCCGTTTCTCCGACATAGCAAACCCCGTTACAAGTGGTACACCAAATAAGATAAATGATGTTGTGAGCATTACAAGTGAGAGGAGGTGGGTGTATTGTGATCTTGGTGTTATTGAATGCTGGTAATGTAATTCGTTGGTCGGTGATGAGAAGATCACAAATATTACAGCGTGCATTCTGACATGGTTGGTTACCGGTCGGGAGTGTAGATGAAGTTAAAATGGCTTTAAGGTTGCAGGGGTTTGTCTCCTGGCCAAGATGGGGATTCATGAAAGGCACTGATGTTTGGTAGGTTAGCTGTAATTTGTTTAAAATCTTGTTTGAGATTTTTAGTCAGGTCGTTAATTCGAGAATTGTGGTTAAATACCAAAGGTAGACGTTTGGATTCTGTTTTAGGTTTGTACGTGAGGAGTTGTTCACGAGTTTTATGGGAGGCTTTCTCTAAGTTGTGTTTAATAACTTTAAGTGGACACTCACTTTGAATCAATTTACTTCTTGGCCCACTTCTTCGAAGTGGGCCATGTATATATTAGCGTATGCTGGTGCCATTTTTGTACCCATGGCCGTGCCTTTGATTTGCTAATAGTGTTTTTCATTAAAGTGAAAGTGGTATGCGATAGGATGAATTTGATAATAGAAATGATGTCTCGAATGTCGTAGTCAGGCAGAAATTTAGTGAGAAATTCTCTACAAGCGACGAGACCTCTTTGTGTGTAATATTGGTGTACAAAGCAGTGACGTCCATAGTGACTAATATTGAGTTATGAGGCAATGTATCAATGTCATTAAGTTTCCTGAGAAAGTGAGTAGTGTCCTGAATGAAGCTACGTATATTGGGGAGTAATGGGTTGAGGATACTGTCAATGAAACCGGATAAGCGTTCCGTGAGAGTGCCTATGTTAGAAACAATAGGACGACCGGGAGGAAAATATGCATGTTTTTGGCAATCTTAAAAACGTTTTCATTGTGAAGTGAATATTGCGTATCCTGTGTTTGCTGTGTATGCCTAGATGCTTGCAATTTGTCGTGAATGAGTTTCGGTAATTTGTGTAGTTTGGGGATGGTGTAGAATGTACCAGGTTTGGGGTAGTCAGGAATAAGGTTGCTTACCGTAGACTGGAGCTCAGATTGTAAATTACAAATTAAAGCATCTAGTTCTTTTTTATATTTCCTGGTTGGGTCATTGTCCAATAGCTCATAACATGAATCGTCAGATAATGTCTCTCTGCTTCCTGTATGCCCATACAAAAAAGTTCTATAGAGCTCTATAGAATTCTATAGAACTTTATATAGAGTTCTATGTAACTCTATAGAGGCAAAAAAATTCTATAGAAATGTTTTATAGAGTTTACGCATTCTATAGAATTTTAATATTTTCTATAGAATGTTGTATTCCACTCTAAAGAAAATTAGTTTGTTGCACAATTTATGTATTGGTAACCTACAGTGAATTTTCAATAAATGTGTTATTGCAGAAGCTTGGTTTTGAATATGAAACATGATTATTAAATAATAATAATAAAAAAATAATAAATAAAACTATTGCTTTTGGCTCATGGTCTGATGTTGAGTAACTAAATAATGCATAGAGTTTAATATGTGTATCATTTTGTCGCAAATAATTATGCTTCATATTTCTGGAAAAATTTTATAGAAATTTATAACATTCTCTTTAGAAGCTGTATAGAAATTCTATAGAAAATTCTATAGACATCTATAACATTTGCTTTAGAAGTTGTATAGGAATTCTATAGAATATCTGTTTGGAAATGTATAGTTACAGTATCAATTAGTATGCTCACATTTTAAGTTAAAATGTTAAAAACATTAAATTAAGCATTTAATTTAAACATTTAAGTTAAATTATACATTAAATTAAACATTTAATTAAATGTTAAAAACAGCAAATACTTAGCCTTACATCACATTTTAAAATTGAAATGAAAAATGAATTTAATGCACATATTTGTAACAAATACTTAATTAATCTTACAAAATCATTAACCACAAACCACCATTATGGTGACCATTTTAAAGTTACTGTTAGTGTAACTTAAAACCTAACTACTTTAATCATCATTCCAGATGGGAGAGAGACATCATTTTCAATAACCAGACAATGGATCAGGCCGTGATAGGGGTCCAATTTATGAGTTGAGATGCACGATTTAGTAAATTATTTATTTTATGAAATGCTATATTATATATACTTTCCTACACAAAACAAATGATTAATTACAGAAGGTTTTATATAAATGCATTTAATAAGAATTAATACTCAACTGGTCTTAAATGGTTTCCCCGCCCCTCTATTAAACATGGTACATTCCTCAACTGGGTGGTGAAATTTGAAAGCTAACGGAACGGTCTTCATCGACATCTCTCTCGCTTGCTGCACCCTTTGTTGTTGTGATGTCCTCCTTTTTTTCAGTAATAATTGGGGTAATAATTGCAAGCTGATATTTTATTGAAATGGTTAATACCTGTAGCAATGTCTATGTACTAGTTAAATGGACGTTCTTCCGTTGAAACTCAACCTAGCCTAGGATAGCCGCTAGGCCTATTCTGTTGCCATTTGGAAAAAAAGAAGAGTCTGCAACATGCCAAGGTCTCTAGCTAGGCCTAGGCCTATGCACAATCAGTATTGTGGTAAGTAAAGAAAACATAATCTCCTTTCGTCCATTAATGTACGCCTTCCACATTACGCCTAGTTACTTATTCTAGCCTAGGCTTAGATATAATTTTGTAGCTAAGTATCAAGTTTAGTTCAGTCAGTTCGTCAGTCAGTGCAGTGGCAGTGTTTCTGTTCGTATACTGTACTGTTTAGGCTAGGCCTAGGCTAAACCTAAGAATTGAGTAAAGAAAAGTGCAACAGGTCAGGTACGGGCGTTGGGACACAAAAAGAAAAATCGTTGTTTTTTTTTGGCCTACCTAGGCCTAGGCATGCCCAAAAACATCAATAGCTGGAACTTTTTAATATACTTATATTCTATACATAGGAAGTTTGAATTATGCTGTAATTAAAGTTTGAAATATTTCAAGCATAATTATATTTTTGTTGACCAAAAAATATGGTATAAATAACTGGGGTGTGAATATTTTACATGGATGTCCAACAATGACAGTCAAATACTAATAGCATGCGCAAATGTGGGAGGAAAGTTTACTAATAAATAGTAAATAATTATCTATCTTCCAATAGATTGACATTGGCAATGGTTTACTTATAGAAAAGGACCAGCTCATAGCCATCACTCAGANNNNGTTTGGATCCCATCTGAATTACTGCCATAACAGGTAGGTAATTTGTTAAATAAGTTTGTGTTTTACCTTTTAAATGAAAATACTGCAGTTATGTATTGTAATAAGGGATTTATATTTCAAAAGATAAATGGTACATCAACATGTAATGTAAAGCTTTTTTATTTGGGTTAGACATTGATTTTTTTTCTTTAAATTTTAATCTGAAAGTTTGCATTGTCCCTTTGTAACCAATTAATAACCATCAAATGGGAGCCGGTCTTTATTACTGACTTAACCTTCACAGTAGCTACATCTTACTGTATATGTTCTGCATAGCACTTGAGGGAAGAAACTTTAATATTAGACAGTTAATGAAAAAAATATTTTGCTACAAGTGGAATACTTATATTAAAATTATATTTAGATTTTGTACAAGATAACAAATAATATGAAATAATACTTTTATTGGACCACTACTTTTAAGGTATCTGCATTTTATTCTTTAGAGATTACCATAACTAATTTTAGACATTATTAGGCACCGAAATTATTAAAATTCATCCTGCTCTTGGTGGTTGCCTGTTTATGAGTTTTCGATTTAGAAGCCTATAAGAGTATTCAATTTGTTTGCATTTTTTTTACCCCCAGATTTCCTGAGGCTTCAACTACTCTTTTGAGGCAGTCTCTGTCAAACAGAATAAAGAAAATGAACAAGCCTAAAAATTGGGAATACCATGTATGCATTTTTGTTTTTAAATTTGTTATTTAACTGTAATTCCAAACTTTGTTTTATTAGATTTGTGTAGTATTTTATTATATTTGATGTTTCAGTGTGTAGGCCATCTTAAAGTTAGGTTCAGAAAAGTTTTTTTTTTTTTTAAATTTTTTTTTTTATGTTGTAGTTTTTTTTTTTTTATGTTGTAGAACTGATTTTTTTAAAACCCAAAAAAAATATTTGATGAAAAGATTTGAAGCGGTTAATGAGATTCAGATTTTTTAATATTTAAAAACTGGGGGGAAAAGATACATAACCACCCTTTTCCCTCCTAGTTTTCCCCAGTTTTTAAATATTCAAAAATCTGTATCTCTCTCATTAACTGTTTCCAAGCTTTTTGTCAAATATACTTTGAGGCTTAGAAAGATTAGTCCTACAACATATCAACAAATTTATGTCCTCCAGAGCTTGGCTTTATTAAATAGAAATGCTACTTCCACATCAATAATTATATTTACCCTTGTCATATTTTCTTTAAAAATAACATTCGTTTAAATATTTTTGTCTTGCCATATTATTATATATACATAAAATCAATATTTTCTTATTTATGTGAGTAGCAATTATTTCAGTATTGTATTTTATTTTTTAGCTCTAGTAGGTTTAGTACCTGAGTATATTTTTTCTTTAAAGTTTAAACTTAGGGGCCAATCACAATTAAAAACATAGTGTATTAAAAGAGTACTCTTTTTTGCCACCTCAACACCTTTAAAGTGTACATACATGGAAAATGTTGATTTTGCAATACCGTTCTCTATGGCCTTTTTTTTCAATGGGTACATAGATACATAATTAGGTTTAAATATATCCATATTCGCATGTTATTAAATTTAGAAAACCGATTTCAATCAATATTTTAAGCTTTTGTAAATTCCTTTCATTTAATTTTGTATTTAGTACTAGGCCTTTTCCCCCTTAGCATACTGTTTATACATTTGTTGATAATTATGAACCGTCCATACAGTGCAGGGCTATCCGCCTTATGTTTTGAAATTTCTTTTTTGAGTCTTTCACATCTATTAAATTTGTGTAAAGTTAAATCTAATACTGTACTGTAATAGTATATAAAAATATGTAAAACTTTTTCTTTCATCTACCCTTATCAATATCGCTTACAGTACTTTGATGTTATTTAATTTTTTAATAATATTTTATATAGGCCTGCAATTTACCGTAAATACAGCTATTATATAAAATTATTTTTATAAATCTTTATATGTTTACACAATACCACTAGTGCTACATCGTGTGACTTCATAATGCTAGTAAAATTCAATGCAGTTTAATCTTTTAAGATATTGAATCCAGTTTTTTTTTTCTACTATTTAAATGATGCAATGCAAACATTTTAGTTTGGTTGTTTGAACTGTTTATATATGTTTAATGTGTGTTAAATAAAGATCTTAAGAATGAATACCTTTTGTTGGAATTTCTGTACAGTGGGTTCAAACATTTCATGTTTCCTGCCATGAACTACCAAAACACATTTGTACATTACAATCATCTTGTAGGCCTATGATTTTTTATTTTTACACTTTTTTTTTGATTCGTGAAAACAATTTTTTAGTGATCGAACGATATAAAAAAATTATATCAGCGTTATTTTCAAGAGAAGTGCTGTGAATTTTTATGAAAATTAATTTTATCAGTGTTATTTTCTATAGAAATGCTGTTTTTTTTCCTATAGAAAATATAATATATCAGCATTATTTCTATAGAAATTCTGTACATTTCTATAGAGAATAATACAGTTTTCCATAGAAAATATATTATATCTGCAATAATTTCCGCAGAAATGCTGTTATTTTCCATAGAGATTTATATAGTTTTCTATAGAAAAAATTATATCTACAATAATTTCTATAGAAATGCTGTTCTTTTCTATAGAAGTATTGTGAATTTCTATAGAAAATAATAGTTTTCTATAGAAATGAAATTATAACAGCGTTACTTTCTATAGAAATGCTGTTCTTTTCTATAGAGGTATTGTGAATTTCTATAGAAAATAATAGTTTTCTTTAGGAAAGAAATTATAACAGCGTTACTTTCTATAGATTTGCTGTTATTTTCCATAGAGATTTACAAAGTTTTCTATAGAAAAAATTATATATTTGCAATAATTTCTATAGAAATGCTGTTCTTTTCTATAGAAGTATTGTCAATTTCTA
>NW_022727290.1:377110-383714 GCF_011630105.1 Anneissia japonica
TATATATACTAATATGTAGAAAATATATATAATTTTGTTTTCTCCCCGACGAATTGTGGTTTTCTTCTTTATTTGGTTGGTGGGGGGGGGGACTGGGGAGTGGGAAAGAAAATTATCTGGAGGACAATTTCCTTTGCCCCCGCTAGCGCTGCCACTGACTGCAAATATGTAACGGCTATAGTTTAATACTACAATGTCATCTGATAATCCCCTTAACACGGTTTCCGTCCCGGAAAGAATAAGGAGACAGGCCACAATGTAGTATATAAGTAATTTTATTTTATTCGATAAAGCAACGCTAATTATTACAGGCTTGCAGAGGATAAACTACCAGTATACAATATTCGTGACCTTATGACTATGAGGAATGATTATCAATAGAATTACAGTACTTACAATTATTGTGGCCTACAAAAGACAGACTATAAGCCTACTATCCATACCGGACGGATGCATACAAGGCATTGTGGGCCTCTACGCTTGGAAGATTTTGAACAGACTTGTTTTTCTAAAACCTTCACACAAACAATGGAATAAGTAGGCACCATGTTATTTCATGGAACTATCAAATCAGAGATGAGTTACGTACAGCCTACTCTCTCTCTGTCATACGTATGTATTAAAAAGTACAGTATGCCACTCAATAAATACAAAAAAAAAAATAAATAAATAAAAAAAGATAAAAATCAAACAACCGGTATCATGAGTTCTATAGTAAATTTCTCTGGCATGAATTCGTCTGTGCCTATATCAAAACATAACGTCTTTGGCTCTATTGCACGGTGAACGGTCTGGTAGGACCTAAACAATTATAGTGTCTTGCCTTGGCATATAATTTTCATTGGGCTTGATATTGTATTTGTAAGTATTTTTAATAGGCTGTGATTTTATTATCGGTTTATATGGCTATGCTCACACGTTAGCTGCCGTGCGTCCATACGAGAAAATCCCGATGCGGATACCAAGAATAATTATGATGATCGAATAACTGGCCAATAAGAAACTGACCGGGCGTTCCGCAACCAAGCTTATGATTTATCTATGACTTGAACTTACCTGATTGATAATTACTATTCTTACCTGGGTTACTTCGAACACATACGTGTTCTGTTCAAGGTAGACCGGCATTTGTATAAGGAATTAAATCCAATCATGTTATCAATATCTTCAAATCATATTGTCAGTTAACTTCGAAGTTCTACTATTATAATTAAATGTTGATTCCACACTTTGTTATAATGATAATCATAATGTCAGTTAACTTCAAATTTGCTGGTAGGCATATTATGCGCGTAGTTCAAAAGTCTACTATTATACTTAAATGTTGATTCCACACTTTATGACAATAATACAGGATGTTCTTTACCACACTTCCGAATTTCTGGATACTATCAAGACCTTGGGTAAAGCTGCTTTATTAACTCATTGATTGTAACCACGTCACAATGAACAGTACCAAAATGCTTGTGGTGTATTATGTGTAACATAATGTCTTCCTAACGTAGGCGATCTCCTACAACAATTCCTGACGTAGCTTAACGTCTCGCTGGCGTCTGAACAATCTTTTTATTTCTATCCAACAGTGTAAAAAAACCCAATAGGATAGGAATAAAATTTAAAATACAACCTTTCTACCAGTACTTATCTAGGGGAAGAGGGGCGTGAGCAAGCCTCCCTCCCCAAACAAAATACTTATTATCTTCATGATATTACCAACAATACAAGTTTTGTACTACGCGATATACGTGACAAAATAAGCATTTTTCGAAGCACGACGTTAACGTTAACGGATTACGTCATCATTTATTCATCTTGCGTTGCCGAGTACGTTAATTTCAGGATTTTACGCGCTCGACGTAGGTTGTTACGGGTTTGCGCATGCGTGTTTCGATTTGTTTACAAAAGGGGCGGAGCGATCGCGCTGCATGTTGGATACTAACGTTAAAGTTAAGGTTAACGTCGTGCGACTAGTTTTGTTGGTATTTACGAAGAAGCAAGTACAGAAAAGCGTTAATATCATTGAATTTGCAAAAACTCAAGGTTGAACTTTTCACTTAATTCACTGTATACCAGAACCAAGCACGTAAAGTATGATGCCTATTCAGCAACATCTGTACTTATGCTCGATTCTTAGTGTACCATGGTCGCAGATAATTGGAGGACAGTTATCTCCACCCACTTTTAAGGGGGTTTGTATCCCCACTTTTCGACTACCGTAATGTAATTTCAGATTCTTGAAAATTGTTGAAATGAACTGTATAAATGCCTCAGATTTAAAGGACAAGCGTTCTGTGCAGCAGTCCTGTACCGTTAAATTAAAAGCATTACGACTCTTGTACAATTTTGTAAATAAGATATTACGATGCCATGAAACAAGTATTATTAAACGTTTCTGATAAATTATCATTAGAAATTGTTGGAGCTTTAGATTAACTATAATGGTGATACGATGATGATGAAATGAAGAAGTGGGGCACCAATCATCAACTGACCACTAATTGCCTTTCGTGGGGGGGGGGGGTCATCAATCATTATCTCTTTTTTCAATGTGCTATGATTTACTATATTTCAGGGCCGGCGCTTTTGAAAGTGGGTGGAGAGGGGGTGACCCACTAGTAAGATGAAAGGGATGAATCAGGAGGATCTCGGTTCAAAATTAGGGGGGTTGGTTTAAAAAAGAGTGGGGTGGGGTTAAAAAAAGGGAGGGCGCGTGGGGGTCCTCTCGGGGATCATCTCCGCGAAAATTTTGATTCCAGAAGGTGGGTGTCTTTTAATGAATTTTAAGTTCTTCAAAAGTCAGGATTTTCTCCCGGCCCGGTCAGGTAAGCTTCCTCATTCTTATTTCAGTAAATAGGCCTGTTATGTGTGTTACACATAAACCAAATTGAGTAGTTGCATACGTATTCCTTTTTCCATGAATCGATAAACCCCAAAGAGAAAGGGGCACGGGGGTTCTCCCCAGGAAAAAGTTTGATTCCTAAATGGCGAGAAATTAGCTTTCCCGACTTCTGAAGTGTCTTTTAATGACTTTCAAGTTCTTCAAAATTGAAAACGGTCAGGTAATTTTTTCTCATTCTTACTACGTAAATAGGCCTTTAGTTACCCCTGTGTACCTGTCGTGGACAGATGAAAGTGCGCCGGGTTACTGGCTGCAGAGGACATGAAGTGACCCTCAGGGGAGGAGAAAGTTACCGTACTGAAAAGTACAACATCTAGTCCCGAAGACCTCGTTTATTTTCGCTATATAGATCCATCTAGGCCTATTATTATTATTATTATTATTATTATTATTATTATTATTATTATTATTATTATTATTATTATTATTATTACTATTACTATTACTATTACTATTACTATTATTATTATTATTATTATTATTATTATACATACATAAAAAATAGAGTATTGCATACGTATTCTTTGATAAATCAAAACAAAAAAAAGAGTGGTGATCTGGGGGTCTCCTTCGGGAATTTTGATTCCTAGATGGCGGGAAAAGAGCTTCCTCGACTACTGATATGTTGTTAATGACGTAATATCTTCAAAATTCAAGGTTTGCCCCCTTAAAAATGGTCAGCTAAATTTTTCTCATTCTTATTACAGTAAGTAGGCCTATTATATGTGTACCGGTTATACATACGTTGCATACATATTCTTTTTCCCATGAATCGATGAACTCCAAAAATAAAAGGGGTCGGGTGTCTTCCCCAGAGGAAATTTTGATTCCTAGATGGTGGGAAATGAGCTCCCGACTTCTAATTTTTTTATTGTAACAAAAAAATTCAGCTCACGGGTCCTGAAAGTATAGGTCTAGGATTTTTTTTTTTTTTTTGGATAAAATATCGCTATTATTAAGAGGCGGCAAAGTGGAAGCCAGCAAACGGCAGCAACTACATGATTTAATCAGTTTCTGCGATCTCCCAACATTCTTTCCAAGATTGTTAGTGACGTTGCGGTCGTTTCAACTGAGCGATACATGTCCACGCAGCTTGGCAAGCCATTACAAAACGCGTACATGTATAGAAGAAGCATTACATAGTGGTTTCGGTGTCTGAACATAATTATCATTTTTTTTCTTTCGAGTATAATAAAATATTTTGTGTATATTCTACAAATTGCAACCGTCTTTCTTATTACTCTATCGACTACGTCGTCCGTTATATTTTAAAGATTATGCGGTAAATTTATCAACATATAATAGTCCTATATTGATTATAAAATATTATAATCATACTTCAAACGAACCTTTTATAATAATGTATGATGAGCTGTCGTTGTTCCTCTCATCAAATGTAAAAAGGAACACATAAATATCTATTTGACGATATTTAAAGTATAGGTCAAATTCAAATTACAAAAATCTTGCTTCGTGAAATAATCCACACTATTGAAGTAAATCAGAAACTAAGATGTTGCAATTACTGAATATTATATTTCATACCGGTAGGCTTATACAGTTGTATGATTACTGTTCATGTTTGGCTGCAAATCCGTCCTTCCCTATGATATCAGGTCCTGGAATATAGGAACATAATGATATAATCGTATCAAGCAAAGACCGAGAAGTTAAAAATGTTCACGGTATATACCTGAACCGAATGTCAAATGACATCGTAGGCCTATTTGATTTCTTTGTTTCCCCATTTTATTTGTGACTTTCTTATTTCATTACTTTAAATGTGTTAGGAATAAATTATATAAGAGAAAGTTTAACCCTATAGGCCTACTTCTCAATTCTCACATAAGAGCTATGTCAGGCATACATGTTAAACTGCTGACGTTGAAACTGTCATTGATGTAGTGTTCTGTGCGCGGTCCTTTTCCTGAACGTCAGGCCTCCAGCAACACGCAAGATCATAAATTCCTTCTTTAATTCCTGGTAGACGATACCAATATATGAATGGATTGATGAGCGAATTACTCACAGACAAGCAATAAAGTATGTTCAATACAAATACATTCTCGTCAACACTTTCATCAAATACAGCTATTATAAAGAAACAGCAAAGCGGAAGCCAACAAATGGTAGCAACTACAAGCAGAATTCCGAATGATCGAATCAGTTTCTGCGATCTCCCAACTGCATTCTGTCCAAGATGTTTCGTGACGTTTTGGTCGTTTTTTCTGAGCGATATTGAAATCCTGAAGTACAAAGTATAATTTGCAATAATTGTGATTAATGAGAGAATACAGAAAGCAAGTCGTGTAAATTTATTGTATACGTACGCGTACACAGCTATGAAAAGAGATATCGTGAGAATCCAGAAAAGCACGCAGACGATAATGCACCGCTTGAAAGTTATCACTTGTTTGTAGGTAAACGGTGCGGCAACTATCGCAATGTAACGTTCGATTGCCACGGCACTTATGCTGAACATTGACACAAGAAACATTGCATCTAATACTGCACCGAAGGCAAACGACTCGTAAAAGATGTTGAAGAAGATTAAGAATGAGAGAATACCAACTGCGAAATCGGCCAGAGATAAGCTGAATAAGAATACATTTCTCTTTATGCGTAATTTCTTCGATGCCATCACAAGATATAAGACGACAGTATTTTCTGAAGCTGCCAAGGCGCCAAGGATAATGTAGATAAGTGATGGAACGTCAAGCACATCGACTGGAGGAGCTGGAAAATTTACAAATGTATAATTCCTTTCAATGCTCTCGTTGAACTCCATAATCTGATTCTGTTATTTTATTTCTTACTGAAAAACAAATAAGAATACTTACATCGATGCATTGCAATTTATGTGAACATGCTTTATAATAAATGTTTTATATATATTAAATGCTTTATATATACATACATATATATATGTATATAAAAGGTAAATACAGTGTTCGAATAAAGGACATGATGGTACATCCTGTAGTATATAGCTCTCAACGAACGTTGTCCTATATATAAATACATCGTGTAATAAGAAACGCCCGATGGGATTCGAACCTGTGACCGTTCGCTGTCAAGGCGAGCATCATAACCATTAGACCAGAGGCTGCATGGTTGAATAGATTCAAATAACCGTCAGAGTTAATAAATAGTAACACATAATAATAATCAAGGTAGTTGTTAACATATAGATCATATTATCATGGAGGAAAAGAATTCCTCCATGATATTATCAAAGGTAAATACAGCGTTCGAATAAAGGACATGATGGTACATCGTGCAGCATAGCTCTCAAAGAGTGTTGTCCTATAAATAAATACATTGTATTACACAACGGTGCACCTCGAGAGGGCGTTAAACAATATAAATCTGGAAGTAAGACTGGAAATAAATAGTAGCATAGGCCTACATAAATAGTAGCTGACGGTTATTTGAATCTGTTTAACTATGAGAACTCTGTGGTCTAATGGTTACGACGCTCGCCTTGACAGCGAGAGGTCGCTACACCTAAGCGTATGTTCCGGTCCTATCATGTAGCGAGATCACGAGTGACAGAAAACAGGGTTGACGTACACACTGAAGGTGTCAGGGACGACCGAATATGAACACAATATTGATCCCATGCCTTGGTTGAATATGAACAAAGGAGACATTTCAACTTAACGTTTGGAAAAACCTGAAATTTATAACAAATTATGCCTTTGT
>NW_022727290.1:384456-388706 GCF_011630105.1 Anneissia japonica
GTCAAGGCGAGTGTCATAACCACTAGACCACGGAGGCTTCATGGTTGAACAGATTCAAATACCACCAGATACACTCTATTACACAATAGGTACGGCTAGAAACAAATAGGTGCATATAACATAAATAATGATTTATATATATAAAACAATTATATATAGATTTAATAGACAATTTATGATTATAATATAAAAAGCATTAACACGTTGAAACCACTACAGCTTACATACATAATGGCTAATTATACGATACTGTTAAAATTTCACTTTAGAAAGTGTTCGCCTAAATAACTAACTTGTATAACCTAATTTGGGATAATATTATTGCATATTTATATCACCATTACATGTAGGCCTACAGAAACTGTAACTATGCAACTGTAACTTACTAATGTCATAAAATAATCCCCCATAAAACGGTTTGCGTCCCGGAAAGAATATACGAGGCATGCCACATTGTAGTAAATAGGTGATTTTATTCTATTTCTCAAACCAACATTGATAAAACAACTGCAATTATTACACGCTTATACAGAATAAACTACAATATTCGTGACCTTAGACTATGAGTTATGATTATCAATAGAATTACAGTGTACTTACAATTACCGTATTGTGGCCTAAGAAGGACAGGTTACTATCCGACGGACAAATGCATCAAGTCATTGTGTGCCCCTACGCTTGGAAGATTTTAAATAGACTTAAACCTTCACTGAGCACTAACAATAAAATAAGTAGGCACCATGTTATTTCACTGAACTATCAAATCAGAGACGAGATATACTCTTATCAGTCATACGTATGTATTCAAAATACTATGAATTCGCCTGTGTCTTTCAAAACATAACGTATTCGGGCCAATTTCCGGGGGATCGGTTTGGTAGGGCCTAAACAATTATAGTGTCTTGCCTTGGCCCATAAATATCATTGGGCCTGATATTGTATTTGATAGGCCTAGTATATTTAATAGGCTGTTACTTTATTATCGGTTTATATTATCTATGACTTAATGTTAGGCCTAATTGATTGATAATTAATCTTACCTGGGTTGCTTCGATGACATATACGTGTTCTGTTCAAGATAGACTGGATTTTTATTAATTTAAGGAATTAAATCCAATCATGTTATCAGTATCTTTCAAATCATATTGTCAGTTAACTTCAAAGTTGCTGGTTGTAGGCGTATAATTACGTTATGCGTGTAGTTCAAGTCTGCTATATACTTATTAAAGTTGATTCCACATTTTATGACAATAAGACGGGATGTTCTCTACCACGCATAAGAATCTCAGGAAGCTATAGACCTTGGATAAGCTGCTTTATTAATTTTGTCATTGATTGTTACCACGTCACAACTGATAAGAAAGTATAATACATACTCCAAGTATTGAAATACACGCCATCGTGTTGGGATTCAATATTTCGACATTAATTATGTCATCATCAGGAATGAAAAAATTATCCATATTAGCAAGCTTATGCACTAGTACCAAAAGTGTTTAACCAATCAAAACGTTACCTCTAGTAGGTGACATAGCAGTGATTTAAACAAAAGATCAAAGCATTCTTACTCTAATGATCAAAGATAGGCCTACCTACCAAAACAAAGAATAAAGCTCTTTTGAAGCTCTGAGCCCATTGTTAAGCAAAGGGTGTAGTCTAAGTATAGCGAACGCTTCTTTAAACAATAGGATAGCCCAGTTTCGGGAGCTGTCAGTAATGTTAGTACTAGAAAATATTAAACCTAATTTATTACTTACATTACAGACGACATTATCATTTTAAGTATATCCTGTAATCCTAAAACATATTGGAATGCCTCACAGTTTTTAACATGATCAAATATAACACTATCAGATCGTGAACAATGTTCTTTAAGTCTAGTTATTAAGCACCTATCTGTCTTACCAATATAATCACTATTGCAGCCTGGACATTTAAAATGATAGACAACAGAACTTCTGTACTCCTTAGGGGTTTGATCCTTAGTAGATATATAATGAGAAACATTTTTATACTGCCATAAAGTTATGAATTTTACCTCTTTAATTAAGTGTTTCTTTACCTTATTTAAACATCTACGTAAAATGAACTCACCTGGTTTTCCTAGATAAGGCAATCTAAACCAAATCTTAATCAAGTTATCATCAGTTGGCCTATGTATACATTTAGGTTCATTTAATTTCTTAAGTACATTATTAACAACTTTTAAAGGGTACCCATTCCAAGACATAAACTTCCTGACGTTACTAAGCTCTGTTTGAAGTTTATCAGGAGTACACAATCTGTGGGCTCTAGAAACTAAACTTCAAATCCAGGAGATCTTATGGTTCCATCATGGAGCAAAGCTATCATAATGGACATATTGACCTGTATGTGTATTTTTACGATATATACTCATGCTTCCTACACTGTTGTTAAATTGTAAATCCAGTAAGTGTACTGTGTCACTGTTTTCAAATGATTCAAAAGTAAAATTTATCTGTCTATGAAAATCATTGAAGTAGCTTAGAATTTGCGGGAAATCATTGGGCTTAGCTAATACTAGCGTGTCGTCAACAAAACGAGTATAAAGCTTAATAGTACCTGATTCAATAAGTTTAGGAACAATAGACTCTTCTAGTTCAGTCATTAAAATATTAGCTAAAACTGGGCCAAGAGGCGAACCCATTGAGACACCATCAGTTTGTTTATAAAATTCATTATTACATGTAAATACAGTTTTAGTACAGCAATCTCTGAGTAGTTTCCTTAGCGAATTTTTCTTAAGGTTAGTAGATATCAGTTTCTTATTGTAAACCCTATCAAGAATTATATTAATTACCTTAGTAAGGGGAACATTTGTAAACAGAAATTCAACATCAAAAGATACAAAACGGTAACCTAAATTATATAATTTTTTTGGTATAGCTTTAATGCGGTCAGCAGCATCAAAAGAATCTTTAAGGACAAAGTCATTAACCGTTAGAGGGCCTAATAAGTTTGATAAGCACTTAGCTACTGAATAATAACAAGTACCGGTCGTGTCAATAATAGGTCTTAGGGCTGGAATATTATCAAAATCTTTATGTAATTTAGGTAGTCCATGGGCTCTAACAGGCATGGTTGATACTGGACGAATTTATTTGTATTCAGTTTCAGTTAGTTCATTTCTATTAAATAGTGTCCGGAGGTAGGCTTGTAAGGAGTTAAGCTGCGTGGTTAATGAACAGTTAGATAGTTTCTTAAACTTAGTTGAATCAGAGAACAAGTTCGTCATAGATGTGATATAATTAGTTTTCTTCATTATCGCAACACCATTTCCTTTATCAGGTTTAAGAATTACATACTTATTACGTAAGATTTTTAAAGTATTAATACGTTTGGCACCACAATTTAAATTTCGGTTATCAAAGTCAAGAAAGTTACATGTCATTGCACGAATTGAGTTCTTAATTTTTCTCACGTTTAATAAATGATTTAGGACTGTACCAAAATGCTTGTGGCCGCGTGGCGTATTCTACGCATGTTCTATGTAACATAATACCTGTAATGTCTTCCTGCATTTCGATACTATTTTCTTTATAACCACACCCAAGAATTAGGCCTACGTTAGAATTATGTGGGGCTCATAGCATAGTATCAATTATCCACAATAGGAACAATTGGTATTGTTGAGTGACAGATATTTCGCTTCAGTTCTTCATATTGTTCGACCATTGGGGGATAATTTTTGAAACCCGTCATTGACAAAGATGCAGCCAATGACGTGAATCATCGGTGACACTTCCTTTTTAAACATGTACTTTAACAAATTGCAAGTGAAGTGCTGCGAAGTACAACTGCATATAAATGAACAAAATTATTTATGCGAGTCAAGTGAAAATAATGAATAATAAAAATATAACAAATAATATGAGACACGACCCATTATCTATATTAGAACACTTCTCGTTGGGTAACAAAGTAATTTTTCATTTTTGTCAAAAAGTGTCTTAGTGGTGAATTATGGCTTAGGTTTTTTTTTAAATAAAGTTTCAAAAATTTCTATGTATGTGGAAAATGTAGTTGATTACCAAAGGTTACAATTTTTATTTTGAAGACTGTATGGTCTAGGAAGTGTACATTTTTTATGGGGCAAGTTTCCAAGGGCGGGTTTTCTAGGGGCGAGTTGACTGCCAGAGAGGGTTGCCAAAGTGCGAGCCAGCGTGTTATTTCGTCCCCTATATAACGTAGTGGCGAATGTGGAAAAATCAATTTTTTTTTTATTTGTG
>NW_022727291.1:0-1614 GCF_011630105.1 Anneissia japonica
AGTTCATCTTTGGTAGGATTATGGGATTGTCTATCAATAGGTCCACAAATATCGTAAACCATGGTCGGGTTGGCCATAATGGCACAACTAGCACTGCCTTTGCCTCCTCGGTCCTTACCTTCTGTAGGACTCTTGCAATTAAGCTAAAAGGAGGGAAAATATAAGCTGTAAAATTACTCCATCTTTGGGAGAAGGCATCAACAAATTCTGCATCTGAATCTCTTTTCCAAGCAACATCTTTTACATTTAGCATTTAAACGAGATGCAAATAAATCAATATCAACATTTCCCAATTTTCTAATTATGCTATTGAAAATATTTTCATTTAGAGACCATTCACAACAGTCATTGAAATTTCTACTCTCAAAATCCGCAAGTGTGTTCTGAGAGCCTGGGATATGTGTTGCCAATACATCAATGTGTAATGCACTACACCACCTCCAAATTTTGTAAGTTAATTCATAACTCTTGTTTTCGGCCTCCCTTGTGATTTAAATAAGTTAAAGCAGTAGTATTATCCATTAAGAGCCCAATTCTGTTTCCATTAATCTTCTCTTTAAATGACTTTAAGACCAAGAAAGCCCCCAATAGTTCCAGGTGATTAATATGCAGAAATTTTTCCCCCTCAAGCCACCTGCCTCCAACTCTCTCATTTCCTAAAGCACCTCCCCAACCTTCATTTGAAGCGTCTGAAGACAGTATGATATTTGGGGGAACTTCAATTATATTTTTGAATTGGTCACTAATTCCTGTGGTCCACCAACTTAAATCTCTCTTCATTTTATTTGTAATACACATTTTAGCATCAAAATTGCCCTTGTTTCTTTTGAAGGCTAAATCTTTTGCGAATTCTAAATTTCTGTAATAAAGGGGCCCCATATTCACTGCTGGGAAACTTGCCACAATGCTACCAATGACTTTGGCTACCCTTCTAATTGTATCATCTTTTTTGTTAATCATATTTAGACACATATGTTTTATACTGTCCTCTTTTTCTTTTGGTAAAGTAACCTTCATTTACTGAATCAATAATAAAGCCTAGGTGCTGTATTCTTTGGCATGGATATGTTATAGATTTGTCCCAATTAACAACAAACCCCAGTTCTAGCAATAAAGAAAGAACTACTCCTATAGACTCTTTAAGTTTTGTTTCTGTGTTCGCAATTATTAGCATGTCATCCAGATAGCCTGTGATGGTATGCCCTTGTTGTCTTAGTGTTGCATATACTGGTTTCATAAGTTTTGTGTACTTCCTTGGTGCACAGGATAGTCCATTTGGAAGACATGTGAATTGATAAAGCTTTTTACCCCACAGGAAACGAAGATATTTTCTATACTCTTGCGCTACCGATACCCCATAGTAGGCATCCTTTAAATCTATGGATGCCATAAAACAGTGTGGGGAGACCAGTCGTAATGCCGTATCAAACGACTCCATCTTAAAATGATGGTACTCTACATGAACATTAATTTTTTCAAGTTTAATATTAATCTGAACTCTCCATTCTTTTTTGGCACAACGAAAATCGGTGATATGTGTTCACCTGGCTCATGTTGAGCTATTTCAATTACCTGTTTCGTGATAAGCTTAGAAATTTCTTTACACACCACGTG
>NW_022727291.1:1662-2971 GCF_011630105.1 Anneissia japonica
TAAATTCTATTGTGCATCCTTTAACAATTTGAAGTATCTCTTCATCTGAAGTTATACTTTGCCACTTTGGCAAATTATGTGCAAGTCTCCCTGCCTTGAATGTAGTAATGTTATAATCTCTTACCTGAGTTTCTACTCTCTTTTCAGTCCACCTCTTTTCTTGTTGAACTTGACCTGATAAGGTCTGTTTCCCTGAGGGTAACCTGGATTCTTGTAATGATGGGAGGGATAATGAGTTGTCTGACCAACCCTCCCTCTGTACGGTAAAAAATGCTGTCTTTGCCTGTGATATCGGATATTTTTATTGTCATATGCACTCTGTGATGCCATAACCCTGGTTTCTATCTTTGATTCAGTGATCAGCTTTGCAAGATTATCTCCAAATAGGAATTCTTTCCCTGGCTTATTTGCCCTTGTGCAAGAATTCTTTAACTCATTACTTAATAGAGGCTTACAGTTGCTTGGGATTTTATGTTTTTCTAAAATTTCCTTTCTTTTTTCCAAGCCCAAATCTACTGAAAATTTTTCATTAACAATTTGTGAGGTCTCGCCACGAAAAATAGGTCAAAGGCAACATTTTTACAAAATTTTGATTTTAATGTTTTTGAATAACTAGATACTTATATTTTATGGTTGTTTACTTTTTAAGTGAATTTTCTTACTAAAACCGTGTTCTCTTTGCATGTTCTGTAATTCTAGTCCTATTATTTGTACAGGTTAGTTTATCTTTGAGGCCAATTTTCTCAAAACGTGGTTCTCATACACCTAAACTTTAAATGCTAACATCTCTGGATCTATTTATCCTAGGGAAGCCATTCAAAGACCAAATTAAAGTTTATAATGTGATCTACCAAAATGTAATATTAACTCATTTTTTGATTTTCTAACGATGAGACTCATTTTGTAGTGAGACCTCACATTTGTGCTAGCTTCTCTGAAATGGGGTGCCTGTCATATTCGATGGTCTCAGTTCAGCGTCTAACTGGTCTAGTACACCATCCATTTTATTGTCATCCTCATCATCAGAGGCGTCACTACCAAAATCACCCCCAAATATGCTTAAGGCATCATCATCACATGATCTGGATGAAATAGGCTGTCCAAGCATAGCTTTATCTGCTGACTGTGCAGCCGGTATAGGTATTTTTGCTGTCTCTGCAGCTGTAATTTGTGCTGACTGTGCAGCCGGTATTTTAGCTGTCTCTGCAGCTGTAATTTGTGCTGTCTGTGCAGCTGTACCATGGACTGAAGCAGATACTCCATCACTTCCCCGCTTTGTTAATTGCATTAACAATTCATTAGTAGCCTG
>NW_022727292.1:0-873 GCF_011630105.1 Anneissia japonica
TGCAACAAGGTCTTGGACTAAGCCTCTTTACTATAGTAGGAGGCCTGGTCCTAGCTAGGCCTATACTATAGTAAAATTATGTATAAGTAGTCATATGATTACAGGTTTACATTATACCAAGGTCAATATTAACGATCGCATTTATTTTTCATTGAAAATTTAAAAAAAACTTTAAAAAAAAAATATAATATAAACTATAATACCGTAGTTTCATTCAATGGGGCCCCGACAGTTTTAAACAATAAAAGCTGGGTTCCATGATGTTTGAAATCATGCTTCTGATTTTGTGATCAATCTGCTTTGCATTGTATATAGGCCCTACGTTATTAAAACATGTTTAGTTCTCACTAAAATTGGCCTATTCTCTGTATTTATTTAAACCTAGAGTACATAGGCCTACTGAAGGACTATACCAGTCCGAAAGTCATGTACCACTCTATGTTCTCTAACAACCAGGGGAGGATTTAGGGGGGCGGCCCGGCCCCGGCCCCTCCTTTTGGGAGGTAAAAAAAGAAAAAAGAAAGAAAAAAAGAAAGAAAAAGAAAAAAAATGATAGCCCAGAACGCCTCAAATGTTATTTTCGGGCGTCTAGAACACAAAAATTTCCGGACCCCCTAGGACATTGTTGTCTCGATCGCCCAAATTTCGGCCCCCTCTTTCGGCCCCCCTTTTGGACATCTCTGGATCCGCCCCTGAGTCAACGGAGTTAACAGTTAATTTTTCAATCTCCAGCAAATTTAAATATAGCATCCAAAATCCTCCTTTTTCGAATGTAAGGAAATAGATAGTACTTTATATTTGTTGGATCGATTGTAGCAACCCCAAAACGAATGGCACTTCAGAAATACAGTACAGTATACCAAAACTTCTCTC
>NW_022727293.1:0-200 GCF_011630105.1 Anneissia japonica
AGCCCATATGCCAAATATATGGGAAGTTACATATGGGCATGCCCATATTTAATTTGCATGGGACCTATATGCCAAATAACTGGGCATATAATTATGGGAATGCCCACATTTAATCCACATGGGTTCAATGTGCCAAATATCTGGGAAAATACATATTGGCATGCCCTTATTTATCTACATGGGGCCCACATGCTGAAGAC
>NW_022727293.1:317-898 GCF_011630105.1 Anneissia japonica
GCCCACATATAATAAACATGGGACCCATATGTCAATTATTTGGGCAAGTAAATATGGGAGGCCCATATTTAAACTAAATGGAGCCCATTTGCTAAATATATGGGAAGTTACATATGGGCATGCCCATAAATTTGCATGGGACCCATATGCCAAATAACTGGGCATATAATTATGGGAATGCCCACATTTAATCCACATGGGTTCAATGTGCCAAATATCTGGGAAAATACATATTGGCATGCATATGTTCAGTCTACATGGGCACCACATGCTAAATAACTGGGCAGATAATTATGGGAATTCCCACATTAATCTAAACGGAGCCCATGTGCCAAATATCTGGGAAAATAAATATGGACATGCTCTTGTTCAATCTACACGGCCCCATATTCCGAATAACTGGGCGGATAATTATGGAAATAATACCCGCATTTACTCCACATGGGGCCCATGTGTTAATAGCTGGGGAAATACATGGGCTTAAGCTAGTGTTTAATTTACACATTTACATATGCGAAATAACAGGGAAGATAACTTTGGGAATGGCCACATTTAATCTACATATGACCCATATGCCAAAT
>NW_022727294.1:0-1173 GCF_011630105.1 Anneissia japonica
AATAGTAACCAGCTTATTCATTTTTATCGGGCTTGTATCAGTGATTTACTATAGAATATTTCATTTCAAAACAATACTCAGTGACAGTACTGTACAAGAATTAGAACAAACAATAAAACAAATGGTCAGGAAAAACTAAAGCGACAAAAGTCATGACTCAGGAGTCAGTAATTCCAACATAAAATAAATCTATATATTATATACAAAACATAAAATACAAAGAAAATAAGACTTAAAACGGATAACAGTTCTTAAAATGTAAGTTAAAATTTAAAAATTAAAATTTAAAAATAAAGTGGAAAATTAAGTAATAAAATACTTTAAATAAAAAACATAAATTATGCCTACATAAATTATAATACACATTACATAATTGTATTATTTGATATCACGGACCCTATAGGGTCTGTGATGATACCTTGGACCCTATGGGATCTGTGATGATATCAATACGAGCATCAATACGAACATATGAATGTACTTGCTTTAGTGATTATTGCTGAAGTAAATGTTCGACTGTGCATGAACATATACTAGTATTAATTAAGATGTATCAGGGAGTTGCGGATGTATGCATTCATCACAATCACCGGACCATTCAGCCAGCAATAAAGCACAGTAGGCTTCTGCGTTCACTTTGAGGTAAGATATGTTTGGATCCTCGTATTTAAAAATCCCCGTCTACAAATCGTAAGTTGGTACTTTATACACTTCTTAATCATTTGACAAGAATAATATGACGATTAGAATGTAAAAATTATGAATTATGCTCAAAAAATGATCAACTTGCATTGATTTTGCGGTATAAATGACATCGAGGACATCTGAGCATCTGATGAGTGTAACTATGTAATCGAGGCTGTTTAGGCCGATTTTTCGCGCGAAGTGACTTTCCATTACATAACCTACACCATTTTTTTTGGGGGGGGGGGAGAGGGGTAGAAGGTATAATAAAAGAAGGATTTAGACACGATAAAAGATAAGAGTCCCAAAATCTCCCCGAACTTTACAGGAACTGGACGCTAGAGGGTGCGCGAAAATTGCTCCGGGGCATTTACAAGGCTATCCTCAGCCACTTATCCAATTAGCGAGGTACTGTATGCTTGCAAACGGATCGGCCACGATCCCTGATAACATATTTACTAATCTATTCCAACTCAATCAATAAACGCA
>NW_022727295.1:0-572 GCF_011630105.1 Anneissia japonica
TCAATACTTAGAGTATGGTGGCACATGCACACAATGGTGTGCATGTCAATACTTAGAGTATGGTGTGCATGTCAATACTTAGAGTATGGTGGCACATGCACACAATGGTGTGCATGTCAATACTTAGAGTATGGTGGCATATGCACACGATGGTGTGCATATCAATACTTAGAGTATGGTGGCACATGCACACAATGGTGTGCATGTCAATAGAGTATGGTGGCACATGCACACGATGGTGTGCATGTCAATACTTAGAGTATGGTGGCACATGCACACAATGGTGTGCATGTCAATACTTAGAGTATGGTGGCACATGCACACAATGGTGTGCATGTCAATACTTGCACACGGTGGTGTGCATGTCAATACTTGGAGTATGGTGGTACATGCACACGATGGTGTGCATGTCAATACTTAGAGTATGGTGGCACATGCACACAATGGTGTGCATGTCAATACTTAGAGTATGGTGGCACATGCACACGATGGTGTGCATGTCAATATTTAGAGTATGGTGACACATGCACACAATGGTGTGCATGTCAATATTTAGAGTATGGTGGCACATG
>NW_022727296.1:0-804 GCF_011630105.1 Anneissia japonica
TCACGAATTAATCATAGGCATATATTTATCATATTTTTTTTTAACATATTTTTGTCGTAATTTTTAAAAATTCAAAATTAGACGCCCCACTCCCAGTTAATCTAAATTTCACCACACCTTCATCTTTCGAAAAATAGTTCTCAGACGCCCCAAATCCCCCTCTCTACGAGAGTCTGTTGAATGTTGATGCCAAAATCTCTTGCTGTGATAATCTGTTACAGTTGGCAAGGTAAAAAAAATAACGTTTGTTCCCACACCGGGAATCCAACCCGGGCCGCGGCGGTGAGAGCGTCGAATCCTAGCCACTAGACCATAAGGGATTGTCGGTGATGTTTGTGATAATTGCATCATTCATGGAACATATATTTGTCGTAATTTTTTTTTATCATAAAATGCATCCTCACCTACTTACCTACCACTGAATCTCACTCTCAATAAAACTTCTTTTTTCGAATAATAGTCTTCCACGCCCCAACTTGAAAGGTCCACTGATTAATCTCAGATAAGATAGTATAATTTATACTCCAAGTATCGAAATGCACGCCATCTTATCAGGATTCAATATTTCGACATGAATTGTGTCATCATCAGGAATTGACTCCTCAAAATACTCTAAGAATAATTGCTGATTGTTAGTGCCAGAATCTGTAGCTGGTGATATTCGGTTAATCGGACAATAAATCCCTTTATTTGATGTACAAATGAACAGTAATGTAAATAATTATTGAAAATATTTTAGAATCATATAGATCATAAATGCAAAGCATAGAGATATTAGGAAAAAATATTTATTCAAAAATTATT
>NW_022727297.1:0-203 GCF_011630105.1 Anneissia japonica
AAACACACATTATTTCATTGAAAGTTTGAAGTTTTTCGGAACAGTACTCAAATTACGGCGGATAATTTAAAAATTTGCACTAAGTGCTTAACTCTGCGAGATAAGCACGTTTGTTCAAAAAATCAAACTGTAATGTAGATTAAAAATGAGTCATTGAATTTTCAAAATCCTAAATCCTAGTTTCCACGCGAAGAAAGAAAAAA
>NW_022727297.1:299-965 GCF_011630105.1 Anneissia japonica
ATTGCAAGATCAACAATGTACTTTTAATTTATTAATTGCAGGGATCATTCTAGAGATTATTTTTTACATGAACTAATGTGTAAGATAAAAAAACAGCAGCTTAACTGGACACCACGTGTCACTCGACGAACATATGTTCATGCCTGATACGGTTTGATGAAGGATAGCATCTCTCCGTCGCTGTACTGTGGCACAGCCGATGCAAAATCAAGAAGTACTCCGCATAAGCGACGATCATTCGTTTAACCATGTGTCCTACTACTACAACTAGAAATAATTACATTCGTTTATAAAAAAAAAAAATAGGCCTAGGCCTGCATCTATAACCAAGCCCGACGTTCGTTACCTTCGGTGATCGGACGCAAACCGGTGTTTTCAACGTGGTATGTCCGTATACAAAATAGCACCAACAGTACAAGTCTTCGACTAGAGCTTTATGACGGTGAGATAACCTCAAACACACACTATTTTTTATTGAAACTTTGAAGTTTTTCGGAACAGTACCCAAATTATAGCGAAAATAAATCAAAAATTTGCACTAAATGCTCAACTCGGCGAGATAAAGCACTTTTGGTCAAAAAGTCACAATGTTAATAAGTTAAGTCCAAATTTTTTTTTTTGTTAGGTTAGTTTTGAAGTTTTTCGGAACAGTACTTAAAATATAGC
>NW_022727298.1:0-608 GCF_011630105.1 Anneissia japonica
ACTTAGTGCAAATTTTTGACTTTCCGTTATATTTCGAGTACTTTTCCGAAAAACTTCAAACTTTTAATGGAATAGTGTTTGTTTCAGCCTATCTCACTTTGCCTAACCCTAACCCTAACCCTAACTCTAACTCTAACCCTAACCCTAACCCTAACCCTAACCCAAACTCTAACCCTAACACTAACCCTAACCCTAACCTAACAAAAAAAATTACAAATTTGACTCAACTTTTTAACATTGTCACTTTTTGCACAAAAGAGCATCTAGATGTGTATAAGAGAGCAAATTTTTGACTTTCCGCCATATTTCGAGTACTTTTCCGAAAAACTTCAAACTTTCAATGGAATAGTGTTTGTTTCAGCCTATCTCACTTTGCCTAACCCTAACCCTAACCCTAACTCTAACCCAAACCCTAACCCTAACCTTAACTCTAACCCTAACCCTAACCTAACAAAAAAAAAATTACATTTATGTGCTCAACTCGGCGAGATAAGCACTTTTGTGCAAAAAGTGACAATGTTAAAAAGTTGAGTCAAAATGCAATTTTTTTTTTGTTAGGCACGGTGAAATAGCCTGAAACAAAGACTATTCCATTAATAAGTTTGAAG
>NW_022727299.1:0-616 GCF_011630105.1 Anneissia japonica
TAAAGCATCGTTTATAAAAACACTAACGGCGATAATAAGACGTGGTAAAGTCATTGCCAATAAGGTAAACTATTAAAGGAGCACCAGTCACTGGTCTCTTTCCAGTGACATGCCGATCTAAATTTAGACCGTCTTACAGAGACGACATTAGACCGCTGTCATCGTTTTATAGCAACAGTCGGTTAACATCAAAGGAGCGCATAGCTGTGGTTGACAAAATTTACAGGACACGCGTCTGGGAATGAATTGGTTTACGCTTATGAACTTTGTAAACAATGAATAGGATTTAGATAAGAAATGACAGAAAATATATGCAATTTAAATGAATCATGTGTACGTATTATTTTAAATGACACCTTTTCATTGGTAGGTAGGGAGCATGGGAGGAGCATAGACCTGATTGTTTAATTAATTGATTGAAACATAATTAAGTGAAATGTAATGTACAATTCAACTATGGCTTCTGCCTCGAAAAGACCAAGACAGTGTATTTCCATTGATACGAAACTGTGCGTAATAAAAGCCTATGAGAACCACGAGTCCAATTCAGGGATTGGAAAACGTTTTGGACTTTCGAAGTCTACGGTAGCGACCATATGCAAAAACAGAGAGAAAA
>NW_022727300.1:0-1521 GCF_011630105.1 Anneissia japonica
AATGAACTAGCTGTCTTTGGCAGTTCCGGTGTCCCGTTTCAAGTTTTGAATTCACAAAGGAAGCGGCCATTCTAGTGCCGTCGTCTTGTAGCGAGTGTAAATGAAGGAAGATTCATAAGCCTAAGAAAGTGAAGTAAAAGTAAGTAATTTATACTTGTGTAGCCTAGACCTAACTGTTGTTGAATTCCCTAACTATACTACTGTAGTGTGCTAGGCCTAATTCGCGGCCAAAACCATTGCATTTCCTGGGCCATACTAGGCCTAGATACGTAGGCCTAGCCCTTCTTGTTTAAGCATATGCTGGCCTAGTTTCTTGAACTAGCGTTGGATCGCCAGTTAACTCTCTGGCTAGGGGCATAAGCCAAGGCATATCCTACGTGTTTTGTCTATTTTCGCCGTTGTATAGGCTAGGCCCTGTCTACCTACCTAATGTCATTGTGTATAGCTAGGCCTAGCCTAGACTTTGTGATGTAACTTTAGTATAGGGGACCTGGCTGGCAAGCCCTTCCCACCCCCAAGCTAGGGGGTCTAGCTAGGCTGTCCATATATGAGTCCACATATACACCAGAACATAATGTCATTGTCAAAACATTGAATTCCAACATGATGGAGTGCATTACAATTCAAAGCTGTTTTCTGTTTCTCAAGCATAAAATACTACACAATTTAATGGAAGTGGATATATTTACGTCGTCATAAAGAAATCAACGATATATTTACGTAAATGAAACAACGCTTGCACAGTCATACTTTAACAAACTTGCATTTTCAGCACTCGATATTTGCGTGGCCTCCCATGGCCGCGGTGATTCCCCCAAGTTCAGCAATGCACTTTAAATTAATTTATAATTTTGTTTTTTATTTTTTATTAAACATAATTTAATTTTCTACAACAGCACAGTATGTAGTTTAATCATTAAATAAATTATTAAATCATTGTGTTAAATTTTCAAATAAAAGTGATACTGTATTATGAGCTATCTTACTCAATCATTTGTTAAATGAACACACTTGACCTAAATACAAGGCCTAGGCCTATGCAAGGTTTCCTTGCTAAAACTTAATTACCAGGAATCAAGACGATATTCTTCTAGGCCTACCAGTATTCAATATGGATATGATAGTCAATCATCACAAATTAAATAACACCCTAATGTTTTTATTCAAACAAATTAACCACGTCGTCACTATTACAAAAACAACATTGTTATGTAGTCTTCAGACGGGTCGAGAATCGAGCACCAATCGATCACGAAGAACATACAGGAAGACCATGTTTGGTGAGCACATGATTCACTCTACAAAGTACTGTACTGTACGCTATGTGAAGCAAGAATTAAACAACGCATAATCGTGTATTTTCTGTAAGATTTATTGAATCACTACGAAAAAAGTGAAACCAGGGAGATGTAAAACACACATAAAATACTTCTCCCTGGTAAGACAAAACAAATAATTTTAATGTTTTATTCAAACATATTTTTCCAAGTAGTCTGATCACTAACAAAGCAACATTGGCAT
>NW_022727301.1:0-585 GCF_011630105.1 Anneissia japonica
GTCTCTAATTTAGAGCATGTGTTAAAAAAGTAGGAAAAAAGATATTTGTCCTCTTTTTGGGATTGCAATATAATATTACCAATTTGTGTAATAGACTGTGAAAAGGAATGGGAAACTTATAAAAATATTAAAAATAAAAAAAGCTAAAGGTTTTTATCTATCATTAATTAATGTCCAGTATATTTTACCAAAAGCTTAGAGAAAGTGGGAAACTATTTTCACTTCCACACAACTGACTGTGCATTGTGTTGGAAAAACAAAGTGTATTCAATGATGCATTAAAAACAATTGCTTATTTAAATTTTAATTTAATACACAGAATCTTACTTACACGATCATTTAACATTGAATTTTAATTTACCTGAAGAAATAATCCTACAAAGATGCTATGTCGAAAGAGCAAATGAAATACTATCTGTATTTACATTCTGTATCTATAAAAAGTAATCTTAAGTACAGACTTACCCCGGTATTCTTAAAACGAACTTTAGTCGTAGTTCGAGCTAAAACTTTAAAATTACGTCATTTCGTATTCTTAAAACGAACTTCGACTAGCACTACGACTAAATGACGTGAACCTCGACT
>NW_022727301.1:614-951 GCF_011630105.1 Anneissia japonica
GCCTAGGGTCAGGCTAAATCGCCGACTTGAAATATTTACCTCACTAAAAACGTGTTTTTTGTAACTCACGATAAAAGTGAAACGAATAAAAACGATTGTATACGCAGGTTTGATATATCTTCGGTGTGTTAAACAAAAGAGACATCAAGTTTAGCTTCCAAAAGTTGAAATTAACATGTTTCACTAGCCGCATGCGATAGTTCCTGATTTGCACGTAATCCCCTCGCGTTGCAATCACCTAGCTTCACCATAACAACAACAAAGATGGCGCTGCCCTCGCTCGGGCTCAAATATAATAGTTCTCCAAAGAAAGCAAATTTTCAGTGTCTGTTCAAAT
>NW_022727302.1:0-1164 GCF_011630105.1 Anneissia japonica
AATAATCGAAAGAGAAGCTGCCAACGAGGACGACGACGCCGGCGACGACGGCGGGGCAGCGACGCTGACGGGAGATCTTCCACCTTACGCGGACGAGGAAAGTTCGCTATTGACGCCAAACGTGAGGTGGGTGGACGCGAACTGGAAGCAGTACACTTCTGGATTCCTTCGGGAAAACGAAAACGACGATCTGGAGTGGGATCCGTCTCAAGACGGTCGACGATTTCCAGACGAACCGGAGACGCACCCGAGACCCACGTCGTCTTCGACGCCGGCGACTCCCGAGTCCGTCGCGCTGGAAGATCTCGATGCGCACCGTCGAGAATCGGCGAAGGAGAACGAACGTACGTTGGAACTGGGCAACCAGAAGCTGAACAAGGTGCAGGACAAACTTGCGGAAAAGGAACGAAAACTCACCGAAGCCAGAGTCGTCATACAGAAATTAAAAGACGAAATACACGAGGCGAAGATGTCCGCGTTGAGAGAATCGTCCGACGTTCGCAGCATCGCGGAGGAAGAGGTCGAACGTCTCAAGACCGAACTTGCTTCCAAGACGGATGCCCTGAAGGAAAGAGATCTGGACGTGGTTCGCTTGGAATCGTATCTGAAAGCCGCGAGAAGAAAGTCGAAGCAGCCGCCACCTGAAGAGAGCGGACTCGAGCTACAGCAAAAGCTGCAGGAAACCGTCCGCAAACTGAAAGACCGGGAGAGATCGCACGCCGACTTGGAAGAGGAGTTGGAAGAGAAAGACGACAAAATCAGCGCGCTGAAAAAAGAGTCGACGCTCGCCAAGACCGCGATGTCCATGTACGAAAAGCGGGTGGACGTCTTGGAAGAAAACCTGAAAACGGCTTGCAAGCGATACGACGAGGAAGTGAAAAGCAGACGGATTGTGGAGGCGGCCGCGAAAAAGGCAGACGAGCACGCGCAATTAATGGCCGACAAGAACGTCGAATTGCAGCGAGAACTGTTAAGACGGCAAACCGATGAGTCGTTGTACGAAATGGAAGTGAGCATCGGAGAGAAGGAGGAGTTGCGGCGAGCGCAATCCGATCTGGAGGAGGAACGGAAGACGGTTATGCGATTGAAGAGTGCGATAGAGGACCTGAAAAAGGACCAAACGCGTCATTCGGAGGTTCTTCGAGAGAACAGGAACCTGAAGGA
>NW_022727303.1:0-577 GCF_011630105.1 Anneissia japonica
ACTTCTCGTGGCTACGGCCCTGCTATGACGTGTGTGGCTGAACCGTGTTTGGTTGAATCATGGTAAAAAGAAAAAACAATCAACAATTGTTGGAGGGTGGGGGTGGGGAAACACAAATGTACGGTATTATTTATTTAATAAAATAATATTTAATTTGTATACAATAAAATCTTATCATTTAGAGAACAGATAATGATGTCAAAATATTGTATATACATGGAGGCTTCATGATCAAAAGTTCTTGCCAAGATTTGGTATGTTGGTCCCTGGCGCGGCCGGCTGCTGGGCCGCGGCTTGGTGCCTGGAATCATAAATAGGCCGTGAGGTAAAAAGTTTGCGGAACTCTGATCTACTTAATATCCAGGTCAACTTAGGCCTAACTATCTTACTAAGCTTTAACTATACTATAATAATTGTGATCAACACTCACAACTTTTTTTTCGCATTTTTAGTACAATTTTCTTCACTTTTTATTGCTATTAATATTATTATCAATTATTATTATCGTCATCATTATCATGATGATGATGATCATCATCATTGTTATTATTATTTTTACTATTAGTATTAGTATTAT
>NW_022727304.1:0-560 GCF_011630105.1 Anneissia japonica
TCGAATGATTTATTTTTCGTAATTAAATATTTAAAATAACGAGTATAGGAGTACGAGCAGAATCTGCGTCAGGTGAGAACAAGTCTTTTTTGGACCTCACATCTCTAGATTATTTTTTGTTTACTTCGTACCGTCGAATATTTTAAAAAACCAGCATACAGGTCAAGGTGAGATAATGTCTCCTTCGGAAGATATCGTCCGACTTCTTTAAATCAATCTTCACTCCGTACCCTAATGTAAATCGGGTTGTCAAGACTGTAAAAAAAATAATAATTAAAAAATGATTAAATAAAATATTAAAGAAAAAAAAATCAAAATTTCGATAACAATATACTGAAAACTTATATAAATTATTTTTCAAAATTTCGGTTAAATTACGTCAAAATTCCCTCGAGTATATCGGGTTCCGAGTCCCAGTCTTTGTCGGACGAATGTGGAGTTTCCACGTACCTTGGAACTTCCAAATTCCCATGCATTTTAGGCGGTGTGGTGTCTGGCCTCCACCGGCAATTCTCCTCGTGCTCCCTCAACTCCTCGGACTCTCCGCAGGTCAGACAACC
>NW_022727305.1:0-563 GCF_011630105.1 Anneissia japonica
AGGGTCCACCTCACTGCCCCCACCATGGTTGGGGTTGAGGTAATAGACAATTTTGAGAATAGGGAGCTCTCAGAACGTTGATCCAGAGTTTTAGCTCGGTTTCCAAGAATCGCTCACCCTATCGCCGACAGTCGTGTCAGTTGTGGTTCACAGACGAATCGGGGTACCTTTCCGATTGCGCAAGGCAGCTATCAATGCACCCTGATTCGTCTGCGTCTGCAACGCATTCGGGAAAGTTGAACCAGGTTCAACCTTCATGATAACGTCGGCAACTGTCGCCGATAGGGCGAGCGATTATATGGAAACCGAGCTTTACCCTGACCATCGCACATAATGGGTTCCCTGAGTGGGCGGGGTCATGGGAGGAAAACCTAATGTTTGCTTGTTCCGTCGCTGGAAGATTATTTTAGACGTTGGGGTGGGGGTGGTTTGCAGTTAGTCTTGGGGTTCTCCTAGCTTCGCAGAATTTTGTTTTTTCTAGATGCTGAGAAATGCACCTACGTGCATTACGAGACTTCTATTGATGAATGAATACACACTGAATTAATATATTTCCCCCATTT
>NW_022727306.1:0-1402 GCF_011630105.1 Anneissia japonica
TCTGCTTTTTGGGGAATCTTTTTTAGAGTGGGCATTTAAGATTTTGTAATCCGAAATGCTTTGACCAAAATTCACTGTAGGCCTACTTTTTACTATACATGTTATGTTTCGAACAAAGAATCCTAGCAACATATAGTATTGAAACATTTTATATTTGCCTTTTATTGTATTAGTTGTATACCTGCCAATTCTTTACTTCTTGTGGTTAAATACACTGGAATGTTTTAAGGGAGATACAGTATTGAACTAGATTCAGTAATGATAATTGTATGGAGCAGAAATTACATGCAATAATGAAGGATGAAACAGGCATTATGAGCAATAATGAAGAATGAAGCAGACATTATCTACAATAATGAAGGATGAAACACAACCATTGCATTTACAATTAAATTTCAACAAAAAAGTGGCTTTAGTGCCAAAATCAAATACTTGCCGATACAGGAAGTCATTTATTCCAGATACAATATTCAATTTTAATTTTATAGAAAAACGTGAGGTTTTTATCGTTTTAATCTTTGCATAGTAAATTTTAAACAATTTTAGAACAGTGAAGTGATGAACATTATGACTTTTTTAGTACTTTACAATTTTAACGTGTTAACATCTTAATATATTTCTCGTCAATGCAACATTGTGTTGTTTTGTAATTTTTTTTTGTAATTTTAAACATTTTAACAAAGACTGTTGCAAAGGAAAAACAAATTTCCTATTTTAAAATGGGACAGTAAAGTGTTCTTGAATCGTGAATAGTTGGCATGTATTTTTTTCTCAACTATATAGATTAATACATCGTTTGCTCTTTTCAATAATTCGTTCAAATTGCTTCTTGTTATAGTTAAAAACATTACCATAGTAGCAAATTAAATGACAAATTAGAACACTCTGTATAACTGCTTTGTAAAACAGTGCTAAAATGTTATGATTGACATTGAACTTCAAAAACTTTCTTAGAAAGTGTAGGCGCTGATTGGCTTTCAGTGACAGTATTTTCAGCGTAATTTCCAGGACAACCTATTGTCAATTGTGGTTCCTAAATACTGGTATTGATCAACTTGCTCAACAAGGACTTTAATTTTAAGAGGATCAATTGTACCTTTCTGATTTCTAAAGTCAATTATCATTTCCTTAATCTTATTTGTATTGATCTTTATTGATCACACCATTTAACAAATCTGCGTACTTCATCATGGTACCCACTAGGTGTGTCTGTGAGAAAGCCCAGTATTACAGTATCATCAGCATATTGATGCATTGAGCATTTTCTATCATTGCAGATATAATCACTAGTGTAAAAAAATAGGTGAAAGAACAAATCCTTGTAGTGCCCCAGCAGTATGTGTTCTTTCACCTATTCTTACACTTTACACTACGTAGTAGTGTTGAAATGGAAATATTATGC
>NW_022727307.1:0-533 GCF_011630105.1 Anneissia japonica
TAATTTGTTATGTTAAATGTTTATATGCCATAGAATATTTACTATTTGAAAGTAAACTTTAGGAAGTATTTGAGAGTACAGATAATTAATATCGGCCTACCTACTCAGTATAAGGCATTTGGTAATTAGACTAAACATCTAAAATTGAAGGTTGCCAAGGCCATTTGCTCTTATTCATAGGTATTGTTTATAATGTTGCTTATATCATTTTGCTATGTTCCTTTATTAGTATTACAGTATATTGCTACTGTATTATAGTTATTATCGTTTTATTCTATTGTTATTAATACTGTATTAGCATTATCTATCATTATTGATAGTATTATTTCTTTTATTATTCATATTATTATGATCATTTGTTTGTATTGCATTACAGTTTAAATCGTAGTCGTAGACGTAGACGTAGGCATAGCGCATCAACGTTACGTTATCGTGACATTGTGACATCATATGACACAGTGAATGTACACCGTGCAAGAATAAAGCATTTACTATTTATGTTAACTCTACGTTGTCTACGTGTTTGATTCATT
>NW_022727308.1:0-5883 GCF_011630105.1 Anneissia japonica
TGCAAGGGTCCCAAGTCACCCATAAATCGCGGGATTCTTCTGGAAATCGGGACGACCTCCCGAACATCAACAAGGATGCACAATCTCCTGGAAAATTACCCATCTTCCAAAAATTCATAATATTTGCATGTTTTTACTATTTTATCAATTGCCCCATGGAAATCGGTGACAATGGGCATCACCATGTGCATAGAAATTAAATTAGATATGTTAAGGAAGCTCATTTAACCAGACCTCCCGGAAGACACTTCTTCCAGCTTGGGATCCCTGTAGATGGCACTTTGAGGTTATGAAGTTGTCATTAATTCATTACCACAATCATTATCATTCAAGAGCATTTGGAAAAACCTGAGAAATAAAACTATGAAGCAATATGAATAAAAATGTACCACTGGTTTCTGATATATGTCAATGCTTCACCAAATCAATGAAGATTTATCCTTAGCAATAGTAGTAGACTACAACAGGTACCAGCCTAACCACAAGCGATACTACTGTTTAACTCAAAGCAACAATGTGGGATAGTGGCAAGAGTAAATGGGTATACTGTTACATATCGCACACCTTTTAACGACCTCATGTATGAGGTATTTCACAATAAATTATGATGTAAAGAGGGATAAAGGTAAATAGGACAATGTTTCTATTGCCTTCTGGCTACCACAATGTACCTACAGGTATTTCTTGATTCTGCTAAAGGTCCTGCATTTAAGCTTCCCCTCACTCTTATGAATTATCTTGCAATAAGTTTCAGCCTTGAAATTCTAGTTGAAGAAATGTCATTGTGTATTCAAGTAGGCCCTATATTTGATAATAAACTGAAGTTGTAGAATAATTTTGTGCAATCTTCTGTCACGTTTATTAACCAGATAACATACAACTAATTTCTGGCGACATTTTCTTCTGTGCATCATCTACTGTATACATTAGTTTTACATTGAACTTTTTTCTCATACTTCTCAAATTATAATAAAAGCATGCACATTCAAGTCGTGTATTATAGGTAATTAAGATGTTTTTGTGGGCAGATACCTCTTGCTATAAAATAAGATGTAGGCTTACTGTATTCTTGCTCTACAGCACTCTTTTGTTTTCAGGTATCTTCTTGACTTATGAAATACATTACGGTTGAAAAGTGGGAGGGGGGGGGGCCAACCCGCTTAAAAATATGTAGGGGACGTTTCCCCCATTCCCCCATGATCTGCACCCATACCCAGTTGTATCTGTAACAGAAACAGTCTCCTAGTAGTATCTGAACCAGAAACACCCAGTTTATCGAGCAGAAATATTCTCCCTCCGACACAATCTTCCAATATATTGAACAGAAACAGTATCCTAGTATATTGAACAGAAAGTCTAATAGTATCTCTGACAGAAATAGTGGCCTAGTATCTCCGACAGAAACAGTTTCCCAATATTTTCTACAGAAAAGTTTCTCAGTATCCCAGGCACAAACATATATCGAACAGAAACAGCTTTCCAGTATATCGAACAGAAACAGTCTCCTGGTATCTCTCAGAGAAATGATGTCCCAGTATCTCTGAAAGAAACAGTCGCTAATGTTGTTATCCGGAATTTGATTTATCTATACTCATACTTATTACCTTCATAGCATCCATACTTTTTTATATAAAAAAAAATAAAATTACTAATCTTACTAATCATTGTATTACTATATTAACACAAAACTCAATTAATGTTGTATTAACATTGCAATATTTCGATTATTATAGCTTCTGAGGATTTAAATATTGGTGTAAATTCTTTAGTTAACGTCATGGACGCCGCCACCTCCATACGGCGAGAGAAGATGAGTGAAGAAAGGAACTCCAAGACAGCTTGAGCTCGCGAGAGGCTTCCACACCCTCCAGATGGCTCCGTAGGAGCAGGGAGCGAGACGTTCCCACCAACCTTACAACCAACTTTAAAACCAGCGCCCCGGGATACTCAAAAGACTAGTTTTTGCACCCTTACCCCTCACCAATCACACATCATTCCAACCTTAATCGAGCACACCGCTGATGAAGGATCTGCAGAGCGAGTAATGATTTTCGCAGGCCCGTAGCCAGGTTCATCCAAGGGTGGGGGGGTTTCTGGGCATGAGATCCATGGTCGAAGCCCCGGTGGGGTCGGTGAAACCCCCAAAGCAAGAGGATTTTTTGTGCTTTATGGGTCTAAATAATGCTATAAAAGCAGATATGTTTGAAAATGTCTGTGTCAGGGTCGGTCTGCTGTGCATTAGTTGGGTTGGAGGACTTATTTAGGAAATTTAAAGAGGGGGTTTCACCAGAAAAGAGGGGGTTTGCTAGAAAAGGTGGTTCTCCCGAACCCTAAAAACACCCCCTGGATACGGGCCTGATTTTCGTGATTGTCATGGAGTTGTGGGGCCCTGGTGCTGACTGTTATTGGGGGCCCTAATAAGCTAGGATTTTCAATTGGGAGGTGTCTTTTGAGAGCGAAACGGACCTTAGGCTGGGGTAGGGGGTGAAACTAGGACCCGGACAAATTAGCATTTTATGCGGATCATAAATTGAATTTTATTCTATTTACACTTTTAAAAAGTTTTGCGAGAATCGTTATTTTTAACAATAATTTAAACAAGTACCAAAAGAAACTTGTCTAAATACATAACTTCGGCCCCCAACATTGCATCTCAGTGGCCTCACTAAGATCAGCCAATGAGCAATCTAGCAATTATAGTAGAGACAGTGGTTGTTGCTAGCGGAGAAATAGTAAAAGCATGGGCACCTGCCTGCAAACGCAGTCAAATCAAACCAGACGCGTTGCACAATGATCAACACATGTGTCTGCTGTCCCGATCGGTCCCACTATATTATTTTAGTGGCCTAATTATTATATAATTGAGGTTTATGTTAGTCGATTTATATTATTCAGAATTCAATATCCATAGCAATAAGACATTTTTTTTTTAAATATAACAAAACCACTAGGGAATATCATTCAATCGATCAAAAATACTATACCGTACTCGTGCGAATAAGCGCCCGGGCGCTTAAAATATTTTTTGCACTTTTTGCTTATTCAAACGGGGCGCTTATCAAAACAGAGTGGAAATTGAGGGGGGCGCTTATGGAAATAGATGAAAATCGAGGGGTTCTTATGAGAACTTATTAAATTCAAGAGGCACATTTTGAATGAAAAACGATTATAAGGATATCAGGAAACCGCAAATTACGAATGGTGGTGCGGCGGAAACTTTCATACAGAGAGCATGGCTTGCCATGACAAGAAAGTTGTGAGTACATGTATTACATAACAGCAGAATAGCAGATGAAATTAGTGGTGGTGGTTAGCTTGTTGGCCGTCGGCTGATTGAGATCAGCAGGATATCATGAGCATTGCATGTTTTCTTGAAAACGAATGAGAGAACGAATTGAGAATGTGTTAGGTGTAAATTGTCGGAAAAGCAGTAGGACTAGGCTATAGAAAAATGTAAGAAGATGAAAGTATGTAGTACTGTCTGTCCAGGGAGCTCTCATCTGTCCAAGATAAATATCCTCATTTTGATATTGACTAAAGGAGAATGTGATTCCACTCCACACCTCAAATCTTGCCATCATCCACACAGTCCAAGATTGATTGAGTTATTGAGGGGGCGCTTATTCAAACGGGCGCTTAAGGAAATTTTCACGTTAGAAGGGGCGTTTTTTCGAGAGGGGTGCTTATTTAAAACGGGGCGCTTATTCGCGCGAGTACAGTGTTTGGTTTCATACAAGAAGTAGCAAATATTAGGCTCCCACAACCGTGAAATAATTTTGTTCTGGGCTATACTGCAACAAGGGTGAAGAAAAGATATAAAAAAAGATCAGCAATATTGAAATGAAATTGAATGTCCAAATTATTTTTTCAGCCCGGCATGGTCTAAATAATAATTAAAAAAAAAAACACTTGTTTTTTAAAATGTTTTGGTCGGAGCCAGTGGTGAGGATGGGGACCTGTCTCTTATGGGGGGGGGGGGGGGGGGGGGGCTAGTCCCCCCCCCCGCCCTTTGTTCGCACTCCACTGGGACATGCCATACCCTTTGTTGGCATGTCTAGGGCCACAGCTTGTTGGAGCTTTTCAGTTAAATTTGAAGGCAGAGACAGTTGGAATGTATAAAAAATGTTTTAAACTTCAATCATACAGCCCTATGTACTTCATGAAATTTGGATTTAAAATAAAATGCAACATAAAAAGATGATGCATTTGGATGAAAGTAAACACATAACTGTATTCGATTTTGGTGATACAATCATAGATAAGAATTAAGATCCTTGGTACAAAAAAAAAAAAAAAAAAAATTCTGGATGTACCGTAAGGTCTAAGCCTACTACTGGTTATATAAAATACTGTAGTAATAATTTATTAGGCTTACCGAATGATTAACAAAGACATATAGCAAATTATATTATCGAATATTAATTAAACACACTTTGTTAATCAAAATAGTAACACTGATATATTTTTAAATAGTTTCAAACATTTCCGATCGCTCATTTTAAAAAGTATCCTGGTGTAAGTTGTCTGTGTGACCTTGATTAGTTTCTTGATTCTGTGTTCACTGTGGGCCGGGAGGGGGATAGTTACGCACGTATTGTTTTATTTTCTTGCTTGTATATTTGTATTTTATTTTTTATGAGTTTATATTAGGCCTATATATAACTTTACTACTCTACGTACTAAAGCAAACAGCATATCCGCCAAATGGATTTATTTTTTGAAAATTATTGAAATGACTATTAGAACAAGAGCGAGTGGTAGTAGCAATAATATATACAGTGATTTTTAAATAAATTAGAATGTTTATTTACAAGCAAAAAAAAAAATCATTATTTAGAATGATCATTTGTACAAATTCATGCGATGTACGCTACTAGATTACGGTAGTGGTAAATGGTAGTAATGTACAGTCCTTGCTGAAACCCCTGTTTTGTTTTGTAGGTGTAGGGGAACCCTGGGGTCCAACTTAAAAAAGGGCGATGAAAGTTTGTTTGAAATCCCCCTCCGTAGTTAGTAAGTTTGTGTACACAATTTAATGCACGTCCGTTCAAAGCAAACGACGCTGGACGCTTTTAAAGTTTGAAACCCCTATTTTTTGTTTTGTAGGTTTATGGGGAACCCTGGGGACAATCTTAAAACCAGGGCGATGAACGTTTGTTGTAAATCACCTTTTTGTCTAAAATTTCATGCACGTCCGTTCAAAACTGGCGACACTGGACCCTTTTAAAGTTTTGGTAACAATAAAGAAAGAACAAGAATTCAAATTAAATCACAACTGTCTACTATGGTGCTATAAGTGTCATTAGCAGCATATTTGTTTACTTATTGATAAAAAAAAAAATTAATGAAAAGTTAACAAAAAATCTCTCTGAGATCCCAATGTGTCATTCCCAAGATCTTCAAATCCCAAAGCAATGGTTCAGTGTTGTTCAGGACGTCCGCTTTCTCTCACATATTCAGAGAAGAAGCAGAGCCGTAGATAAAGAACGCAATAGCGCCCTCTCTTAAACGGGACCGGCCATTTTTCCTATTGACAGACTGTTTCGCTCGACTAGACCACCTCTATTCATACGTGCTGCCTGCACTGTCATCGAATTCATAAACAAAGTAGGAGCAGAGAACATTCTGGACAAACAAATAGGGGCTTCTTATGTATGATAATTGTCTGTTCATTGAGTTACATAACTAGCTCCGTAAAAACATGTATGGATTCAATGGCGACTTCAGGAAACGACCGGTTGTTTCTTTAAGAGGGGCGAGTAGAAAGGTATGATTTAGAAAGGCTTTAGGCCCTAGCCTAGGGGCAAGCCTAGGCCTAGCCTAGGCCTAGATAGGCCTCTAGGATCTAGGCTAGCTAGCCTAGCTTAGGCTAGGCCCTAGTTT
>NW_022727309.1:0-1934 GCF_011630105.1 Anneissia japonica
CAATTACTGCTACAGTAACAATTTTTATTCATATCAAAATAGAAAGTTTAGTCCTGAGTCAAAACCTTGACATAAAAAAATGTTATTTAACACTTAATGACAAATAAACACCCTTCCTCCACCCCTTATATTTTTTTATAAAGTAATTTTTTCTTGGATAGAGCCTCATTGAGATCAGACAATTGTAATAATTGTAAACAATGTTATTGTTTGCTAATACAGTTGAATATCTATGATAGCATTTGCATGCTTCGTCAAACTGAAATCTCTATACTGTATTACTGTGAGTTTTTTTTCTCTACACTCTATCTAAATTACTGATTATGTCAGTCACTCTTGCTAGTCTTCCTGAAGAAATAGTAGTACAAAATGAAATATAGAACTGTATAGAAAGGGTCAAGCCTGTGTTTTGATTTTCACTGCTACTTTACAATATTATCACCAAGTTTTACAAATACATAAACATATTGATACAAAATACTTCATGTTAAATTCATATCTAATAAATGACAAAACAAAAATTATACAAAAGAAATATTAGGGCTTTAAGGCTGGACTATTTAAATCTCTTCTCTTTTGCAAACAAAAATAATTATGTAGTTAATAATCATACACATCTAGATGTGTATAAGAGACAGATATTTACAATGTGTAGGACTTCGTAGCAAACAAGTGAATCTTCATCTCGGATCAACTGATGAAAATAGGCAAAGTAGGGGCATTACTACAATGTACCAATAGACTAATGTTTACTACTGGATGCAATGTTGTAACGTCTCAAAATGCCTTTGTGCCTGAAAACTGTAAAGAGGGTGTATTCAATTCAGCGGCACAGTTTTCCATATACCAAATAGTATGCTTTTTTATCATTTGAAATAATAAGAGTGTCAGTGTCATAGCTGAAGCATCAATTGAATAAGGTAGTAAGCAGTTTTATGCAGTCATTAATTAATGTAATTGTTGGTTTTTGCTGTTTTTTTTTTAAGAATTCAGTAAGCAGTTTTATGAAAATCTTCAACTAATGTAATTGTTGGTTTAGGCTGTTTTTTATACTCTCAGTATGCAGTTTTATGCAATCATTAATTAATGCAACTGTTGATTAATGCACTTAGCTGATAAATCCATTATATAATGCAGTTGTTGGTTACCTGAAGTATCCGCTGAATAATGTAGTTGTTAGCTATCTGAAGTATCCATTGCATAATGTATTTGATGGTTAGTACAGTACTTGTTTGATGTATCATGTGGGTGTTTTGATGTTACCAAGTAAAGGTGACGGTAGTAAAGCAGAATACTTACCTATTGTGTCACTGGTTTGTTTGGACAATCACTTGTAGTTCATGTATAGTAATCAATTTAGGCATGGTGATGAACTGCAACCTGTATAGAAACTGAATATAAATAGTGAGTCATAATTGTTTAGAAAATATATAATTGTTACTGTATTCTGTTGAAGTATTAACTGCTCAATTTTTTATTTGATGAATGCAGTAAATTAATTCAGAAGTTCAGTAGTTAAAAGATTAACTGTTAAATTCAGTTTCTGAAAGCTAAAAATATAGAGTGAATAATCCAGTTGTTGGTTTGTTGGTTGGCTGAAGTTTTCATTAAAGTAGATGTTTAGCTAAAACTTCCATTGAATTATGAAGTTCTTGGTTAGTTCTAACATTCATTGAAAAGTATGTGGTTGGTTGGTTTGGTTATGTACCCATTAAATAATACATTTTTTTCGCTGAAACACCCAATGAATAATACAGTTGATGGTTAGTACACAACCTGTTTGATGTTGCATGTGCTGCAAGGTGGTGTAGTACTCACCTTGTGTCACTGGTCTGTTGGACAATCACTTGCAGTTTATGCATACATAACTTAGACATGGTGATGAAATGAAACCTGTATAGAAACTGAATATAAATAATGTGTTATTATGTAGA
>NW_022727310.1:0-671 GCF_011630105.1 Anneissia japonica
TATTATAACAATTAAGCACAAAAAAGAACGTACAGTACAGAAAAGTGACAGTTGGACAAACAAGTGCCTCTATTGAGAGTGCACGGATAAAGTGATTAAGATATAAGATAAGATTCAATTGGATGATTATTTCAAAGTTTAAAGGTATAGCAATTGAATGAAAAACCTCCGAAATCGTTCGTTGTACGAGGTATAACGAAATATACAAACGTTGAGAGACGTGTCGGACCAGCAGGGATACGTTGGTAAAAAGAAAACATATTTTTAACGCTCTGTAACCTCAGTGTGACGCGCGCACACATTATATTCGCGCACCTTGGTCATGGTCCTGCATTTATATAGTGCATACTACACAATATCTCTATAGGCCTTTATATCCAGTGTCAAAGACAAAAATTAACGAAAGCAAACAGACTAAAAACAAAAACAAACAGATTAGAATTGTGAGAAAAAATGTGATTTTAGAAAGGATTTAGAAAGACAAGAGGTAGAAAACACCTTACAAATTTAGAGAATTTATTCCACAACTTTGATGCAGCAACAGAGAAGGATTTATCAGCATAGGTTTTCAACCGACCAGAAGGAAAATCTACAATGATTCAACCCCATCATGTGGATTTACGTATTCGCCTGCATATATAGTTGATCGCAATTTTAGGAGGTCATTAATG
>NW_022727311.1:0-1599 GCF_011630105.1 Anneissia japonica
TAACCCTAACCCTAACTCTAACCCTAACCCTTACCCTAACCCTAACTCTAACCCTAACCCTAACCCTAACCTAACAAAAAATAATTACATTTTTGACTCAACTTTTTAACATTGTCACTTTTTGCACAAAAGTGCTTATCTCGCCGAGTTGAGCACTTAGAGCAAATTTTTGACTTTCCACCATATTACGAGTACTTTTCCGAAAAACTTTAAACTTTCAATGGAATAGTCTTTGTTTCAGCCTATCTCACTTTGCCTAACCCTAACCCTAACTCTAAATCTAACCATAACCCTAACCCTAACCCTAACTCTAACCCTAACACTAACCCTAACCCTAACCTAACAAAAAAAATTACATTTTTGACTCAACTTTTTAACATTGTCACTTTTTGCACAAAAGTGCTTATCTCGCCGAGTTGAGCACTTAATGCAAATTTTTGACTTTCTGCCATATTTCGAGTACTTTTCCGAAAATCTTCAAACTTTCAATTTAATAATGTTTGTTTCATGCTATCACACCGTGCCTACCAAAAAAATTACATTTTGACTCAACTTTTAGACATTGTCACTTTTTGCACAAAAGTGCTTATCTCGCCGAGTTGAGCACTTAGTGCAAATTTTGACTTTCCGAAATCTTTCGAGTACTTTTCCGAAAAACTTCAAACTTTCAATTGAATAGTGTTTGTTTCAGCCTATCTCCCTTTGCCTAACAAAAAAAAATTACTTTTTGATTTAACTTTTTAACATTGTCACTTTTTGCACAAAAGTGCTTATCTCGCAGAGTTGAGCACTTAGTGCAAATTTTTGATTTTCCGCCATATTTCGAGTACTTTTCCGAAAAACTTCAAACTTTCAATGGAATAGTGTTTGTTTCAGGCTATCTCACCGTGCCTAACAAAAAAAAAATTACATTTTGACTCAACTGTTTAACATACAAAGACTATTCCATTGGAAAAAGCTAAGGTTTTTAATGATTATTTTAACTCTGTATTTAAGGTACATAATTTTAATTCTGTCTATCTCCATCTCCCACAATATCCTCTCGATAACCTTTCAACATTTTAAATTGATAAAAATAAAATTGAGATGCTTCTAAGTCAAATTGATACGAGTAAATCATCGGGATGCGACAATATTAATAATGTTATTCTAAAAATTGGTGCAACTCTTCTTTCTAGGCCATTACATATTAATTTCAATTGGACAATACGTAAGGGCACGTTCCCACAAGCATGGAAAATGGCTAATATATGTCCTATACATAAAAATGGTAGAAAAGAAAATGTCACTAATTACCACCCAATATCTATATTACCAACTATATCTAAAATATTTGAACGATTAATTTTTAACCATTTATTTCAACACGTCTTACCCGTTCTCTCCCCTGCTCAGCATGGCTTCATACCAAATAGATCATGTACCACCAACCTTGCAACATTAATTTCTTTTGCATATCAAGCATTTGACAATAAAACACAATGTGATGTCACATACACTGATTTTGCAAAGGCCTTTGACACAGTCGACAATATACTCCTCATTTATAAACTTTCTAAATTTTATTTTACTGGAAATGTTTTAAAGCTTTTGCGCAAT
>NW_022727312.1:0-873 GCF_011630105.1 Anneissia japonica
GTAGGGCCTACTGAAACATGATACACATTTGAGTCCCTCTCTTAAGGGTTGGTTTCATTTTAACCTCCATAAAATAATCCCAAGACAACTATTAAACTATAATCAGAACTGAATTAATCTCCAATGATAGGCCTACAATTGCTTTCCACTACTACTATACAACTTCAACCAAAACATGATCACAAACTGGAAACACATCTTCTGTATATAAGCCTAGTTCAGAATATCAAATTTCATTTCAACAAAATTAAATTATTATACAGATTGTCTTTAGGTCCACTATCATATTTTACTGTAACACTGGTTTATTGTGAAGAAAATCATACAACAAACTTGTTTTTAGTTGAAATGTTTGTAATTGTATTACCCTTGTTCCCTCACTTACACCTTGTATTTAATCATCCAAGGTGAAAGGTCATTCAAAACTGTGTTTAAAACTAAAGTTCTTGTAATTATATCTGAAGTTTTAGATAACTTTCAGAATAAACATGAAAGTAATTATGGGGGTCATAAAATTAGTGGATAACAGAAGAAAGTGCATATTGATAAACTCTCAGAATTAATTAATTAATCGTAACTTCTGCTGAGCTTTGTCTTAACACACACAACAACCACACATTACATCTATGCACTCTTGAATGGGAGGAGAGAGCAAAGCTCATTTTGTTCTGGGTCTTCTGGGGAACCTTGGTATACAATAGATTGGTGCCAGTGTACTAATGACAGCAGTGCCAATGAAAAGGAAAACAAAGACCACCAATTTCCTTTCATATATTGTTATACATGATTAAACATAACATAATAGGACACACACTTTTCACTTTCATGCCACCCAATTTTACATGTTTTGCATCTAAGGCCCTATAAAAAATA
>NW_022727313.1:0-531 GCF_011630105.1 Anneissia japonica
AAACCAATGGGAGATTCGAAGCAGCGAAATGATAGGACGTTGTCCAAGAAGGAATACTACCTATTATACGTCGAAGTTTGAACCGACCACGAAGGAATCGACGACGAAGGAATCGACGACGAAAGAATCGACGACGAAGAAAACGACAACGGCCGAACCCACTACTGAGGCATCGACAACGAAGGAGTCGACAACAAAGGCATCGACAACGAAGGAGTCGACGACGATGGAGTCGACAACGAAGGAATCGACAACTACCAATCCTACAACAAAGGCATCGACCACGAAGGAGTCGACAACTAAGGAGTCAACAACGAAGGGATCGACGAAGCAGGTATCGACTACTACCAAACAGACCACGCCGGCATCGACCACGAAGGAATCGACGACTACCAAACAGATCTCGAAGGATTCGACAACGAAGGGATCGAACGCGAAGGAATCGACTTCTACCAAACAGATCACTGTGGATTCGACAACGAAGGAATCGAACGCGAAGGAATCGAAAACCAAAGAAGAGACGACAAACTC
>NW_022727314.1:0-821 GCF_011630105.1 Anneissia japonica
TAACAATTGACGACTGAATAAGCAAATAAAAAAAAATAAATAAATCAAAATAAAAAATAAAAAAATCAATTAATTTCAGCTTTTTTTTTGTTGTTGTTGTAAATGACCAAATAAATAATGAAGTGAAATGAAATTTATAAAAAAATTTTTTTTTAATTTTTAAATTTAAAAAATCAAATAAAAAAATGTATTGTAGGAGTTGATAAGTCAAAGTTAATGCTCCGTTTAATATTGTGTGCTATAATTTTTCCCTACTTTGTCTAGGTAAATTTTTTTAATCACTTTTTTTTAGAGATATAAAATTCTGGAAAAAAACAAGATGGAGAAATGAATGAACTTCTGAATTAGTTTACAACTGATTGATTCTAACAAGGAATTGAGCAGTTATTACTTCAAGTGAAAACTGCAACAATTATATATTTTTTGCTAATATTATGTTATCTATATAATAATAATACCATTATTTATATTCAGTTTCTATACAGTTTGCAGTTCATCACCATGTCTAAATTGTTTTCTATGCATGAACTGCAAGTGATTGTCCAAACAAACCAGTTTCCATTATTAAACGGATGCTGCAGATAACCAACAATTGCATTTTCCATTGAAAATGCTTCATCTAGTCAACAACTGCAATATTTAATGGAGAGAACGGGTAAGACGTGTTGAAATAAATGGTTAAAAATTAATCGTTCAACAATTTTAGATATAGTTGGTAATATAGATATTGGGCGGTAATTAGTGACATTTTCTTTTCTACCATTTTTATGTATGGGACATATATTAGCCATTTTCCATGCTTGTGGGAACGTGCCCTCACG
>NW_022727314.1:925-1183 GCF_011630105.1 Anneissia japonica
CAATTTGACTTAGAAGCATCTCAATTTGATTTTTATCAATTTGAAATGTTGAAGGGTTATCGAGAGGATATTGTGGGAGATGGGGATAGACGGAATTAAAATTATGTACCTTAAATACAGAGTTAAAAAAAATCATTAAAAACATTAGCTTTCTCCCCTGGTGTAGATGCAAATATGTCCCCATTGCGAATAATATTCGATTTATCTCTATTTTTATAGCACGGTTTAATCCAGCTCCAAAATCGCTTGGGGTTAGCT
>NW_022727314.1:1216-1437 GCF_011630105.1 Anneissia japonica
AGCCTTAAATACCTTGCGGGCCGCCGAAAAATCATCAATATTTTTTGGAGTTGGATTTTTCTTTTTTCCCCTAAAGCATATTTCTTTTAGTCGCAAAAGGCGACGGAGTTCAGCATCAAACCAGGGGGGCGTCTTGCGCCTAGGTCTAACTGTTAGGACAACGTCCCATTACAGCTGAAATAAAGGTATAAAAATTATCGACAGCTTCGTCCACATTATTG
>NW_022727315.1:0-685 GCF_011630105.1 Anneissia japonica
ATGTGGCAGAAGTACAGAGGTTGCTGGGATTTGTCAACTACTTAAGCAAGTTTCTTCCTGGTCTCTGTGACATGTGTTTTCCACTACGTCAATTAACATTGAAAGATACAACTTGGTGTTGGTTAGAGACACATACTGCGGCACTGGAACAGATAAAAAAGGCTGTAACTAAGCACCCAGTGTTGCAGTATTTTGATCCGTCCAAAGAGCTAGTTTTGCAAGCAGATGCTTCGGAATTCGGCTTAGGGGCAGCGATATTGCAGGACGGACACCCACTGGCTTATGCTAGTAGAGCACTGACGGACACTGAAACCTGATATGCTCAGATTGAGAAGGAGCTTTTAGCTGCATTGTTTGGCTTAGAGAAATTTCACACCTACACGTATGGTAGACATGTGAACATCCAGAGTGATCACAAGCCTTTAGAAATAATCCAAAAGAAGTATTTACATAAAGCTCCAAAGAGGCTACAACGAATGTTACTGCGCATGGCAATGTATGACTATAGCATATGTTATACTCCTGGGAAGAGTATGTATTTAGCAGACACGCTGAGCAGAGCTTATTTAACAGAAACCGATGATACTGTTAATGATCAATCAGAGCTCAATGGGATATCAATGGGAGCTGTGAACATGATGGAATCAGTAAATTTGGAAAATGGCACACTGAAGGGTATTGCCAC
>NW_022727316.1:0-644 GCF_011630105.1 Anneissia japonica
GTTTTTCGGAAAAGTACTCGAAATATGGCGGAAAGTCAAAAATTTGCTCAAAGTGCTCAACTCGTATGGCGGAAAGTCAAAAATTTGCACTAAGTGCTCAAATCGACGAGATAAGCACTTTTGTGCAAAAAGTGACAATGTTAAAAAGTTGAGTCAAAATGTAATTTTTTTTTTGTTAGGTTAGGGTTAGGGTTAGGGTTAGGCAAAGTGAGATAGGCTGAAACAAACACTATTCAGGTCATACAGGCCGTAGATTAATTACGAGGATTGGTGAACATCTTGGAAAGGATAAAAATTCACACGTACTTAAACACCTTAACGCAAACAGTAAATGTAAAAGGTTGTCTGACAAGAAATGTTTCTCTGTACTGGATATTGATAACAATGAAATCAAATTGAAAATCAAAGAATACCTTTACATAAAATGGAACAATCCTGATCTTAATTTGCAGATTAAACATGTTAACTTAAAGCTTATTTAAATATACACGTAAGCAATAGTTATTATGCAAGCACTTGTTACCTTGTATTTAACTATAGCTTCACACCCTTTTGTAAAACAAATCAATGTACCTGATTGTATATTCTACATAATAATTAGCTACACTTGGTCCATATTATAGACTTACTATTGCTTTACTAAC
>NW_022727317.1:0-3024 GCF_011630105.1 Anneissia japonica
ACAGAAAAGTACAAAGAGACACAAAAAAGTACAAAGAAGAACACAGAAAAGTACAAAGAGACACAAAATTGTTGATTTAAATGAAAACCGCCTTGTCGGAATCGAAAATGGTAATAATTTACATAAAACTTTGTGTGTGTGTGTGTGTGTGTGTGTGTGTGTGCGCTGTTGCTTACCTTATGAAAAAGGTGATAATTTCGTAGATTTTCTTGATTATCTCTGGAAAATTCAGTCTTATTGTGTTAGTGGTTTTAGAGCAGACAAAGTGGATATTCTATGTAACTTAAATGCTGATCCATATAAATGTTTTGGTTATGAGTTATGTAATCCTTCTATTGAAGACAACATAAAATTATCGGATATTGAATTACTAGGACAGGGTGGGTGAAATGAAGAAATGTCTGATCTTCATGATATTGCAAGGGAGGTCTTTCTCTTTTGTCGGGGTAATGGCAGTTCCAGGTTTGGTGTTTTGTATGATGTAATGGTGTAGGTGTAAGTGAACGTTAAAAATGTGTAAAAACAATGCCGACCAAATGGATACCAATACAATGGCTAAGTAGTTAGGTGAAAATAACTAAAGCGAAATTTGGAAAGGGGTTAAAAGGATTAACTTCTTTTGGACATCCTGAAGTTATTGGTGGTATTAACGATGCAAAAAATATATGTACTCGTTGAAAATGAAAGTCATCAAGCGTTTGTTGAGGATGCTATCAGTAGATTAATTCACCCCAATCAAGTTGACTCCCATAACTCTGTAAAATATTAGTGATCACATTCCTAAACTTGCTCTTGCAAAAGCGTGTGGTGTCGATATCTAGTGAGAATCTTAAATATGCAAGTCCTAAAATATGTATATTTAGTCTCTGTTTTAATGCAATAGATGATACTTGTGCCTATTGTTAAAAGTAAAGTTGTGATATTGCTAGAATGGGTAGTTAGCGGCCAATTGCTATTGCATCAGTGTTGTCTAAAATATTTTAAAACATTCTTATTAACACCCTAGAATATACGGATTATCACTTTTCTTTTAAACAAAAACAATTACATGTATATATGTATCAGATAAGTAGTTGACTATTAAAACCCTGTATACTGTTTTTTTTTTAAATGCCATTAAGGCTTTTCGCAGTGTGAATCACTGGACCTTATATAGAAAACTCATTGATAGAAATGTTTCTTCAACTCTTGTTCATTTTTAAATTCCATGGTATTCTAGACAGAGTTTCTGTATCTGTTGGGGGAGTGAAACATCTAGAGATTTCAGTATCAGTAATGGTGTCAAGGTTGAAGTTTATCTCCTCTGTTGTATAATGTGTACATTTCAGAGCTTATTTCATTACTAAGTGAAGCTAAACAAAGTTGTGTCCACATTAGATTTAATAATCTGAGTTATGCAGATGATATGGTTCTCCTTCCTCCTTTTTTTATCTTTTATAATTTTTTTTATATTGCTATTTTATATTTTGTGTGCTTTTGGTGAATTAATGATTAGTTATATAAGAGTACATCGTTCCTGTTAGGTAATGCGATAATATTATCATGCATTGGTGTTATACAAGATTCGCCTATTTCATGTTTACTTTTTGTTATTTTTGTTGATCGTTTAATTCTAATGGTTAAAGGATCGTCACCAGCCGATTCATTTCTTAATCATTTGCACATACTTATGATGATGGATGACACAGTTCTAATATCATTGACGAGGAATTCATGTTTTCATAAACTAAAAATTGTGATTGAATATTGTCAAACTTATGGTATGGAGATTAATCACGATAAAACAAAATTACTGGTTATTAATGGTAACAAACAAGATAAAAGTACAATAAGGGTTGAGAATGTTACAATTGAGTCTTGTGAATCATATATGTATTTAGGATCCCCAATAACTAGTCAGGGAACAATTAAGTCGGTTGTCGATCAACACTTGAAAAAGAGGAAAAATTCTGTTATTAAGTTTGGTGCTTTTTTAAATAGAAATCCTAACTTACCATTCATTTTTAAAAAGAGAATTGCTGAGTCAACAGTAATGTCCTCGTTATTGTACGCTAGTGAAACATGGTTAGGAGATGGGTTTGCAAACTCATGTCTACTGTCTTTGTATATGAATGTTGTAAAACAACTTCTTGGAGTTAGAATGCAAACCCCCAATGAATTATGTTTGTTTGATTGAGGCAGACATGCCAACCTGTGCATTTCGAATGAGAGATGCCCAAAAACGATGGTTAAAACGTAATATTGATAATAATCCGAATCCTCATGCTCCACTTATTACCGCTCTAAGTTTGTGTCAATCGGTCGATTCACCCATGTTAAGACATATAAATGCGGTAATCTCAGATTTAGGTACGTTGCATGACGAGATGGTGCGCCTGAGAACTTGTATTGTGGATAAAACAACAACGCGATTTAATCAGTATAAAGCGTTTAATCCTGAACTTATACAAGCACAATTTTATTTATGTAAGAATGTTCAAGAAAATGAACGAGTTGTAAAGTATCAGGAATGACACTAAATAGAGGGAAAAAACAAAAGCCTTTTGGGTTGGTAAGTGGAAAGATAGAATGGATGAACCACTTGATATGTGTTGGGTGAAACAGCCGGTTAAAGTTTTAGGAATTTATGTAGGATACAATTCAGATTCATATTGTGTTGAAAATTGGGATGAAGTGTTAGAGCTTGAGATAACTCTAAAATTATGGCGTTTAAGAAATATTTCACTTTTTGGAAAAGTTATAATTTTGAAGAGCCTTGTACTGGCAAAACTTCCATATATTGCAAATGTTATAAACGTACCAAAGTATGTCATTACAAAAGTTACACGTTGAATACATGATTTTATTTGGAATTATAAAGGTGAAGAAAATAAATAGAAAAACGTTAATTGGTGATGTAAGTAAAGGTGGCATTAAAATTCCAGAGTTTGGATTACATATTAAGGCATAGAAAACAAATTTTTAAACTTAAATAACTTATTGGAAAAATTTAAATATAAGTCAAATTGGCTAAACGAATATTTA
>NW_022727318.1:0-1953 GCF_011630105.1 Anneissia japonica
TTTTTTTTTTTTTTTTTTTTTTTTTTTGGAGCAGTTTGAGATATTTTTCTTCTTAGGACAAAATTATGCTCAATTAGCCAAAATTATGCATAGCACATGCTAGTTGCTAAAGGGGTCTAAGTTATACCAGATAGCATAATTATGCCAGGTCTGGTCACTATGATCCACGTCTTCTTGAAGCCAATCTGCTGGTGTCACTAGGCTAGTTGGTAGGCCCTTATAATATAAGGCAACCCTGTAAAAACCTGTGGATCTTTAAAATCAGCGATTCATCGTCGATTCACTTGTCATCGTCGTCCATTCATTTGTTCATCATAGACGGTTTACTGTTTGATCATCGACGATTCACTTGTTTCATCATCGACGATCCACTTGTTTCATCGTCAACGATTCACTTGTTTCATCATCGACAATTCATTTGTTTCATCATCGACGATTTACTTGTTTCAACGATTTACTTGTTTCATTATCGACGATTTACTTTTTTCTTCATCGATGGGTCACTAATTATCATCGAACTGCTACTTGAACGGCTTCCATAAAAAAAAATACAGAAAGAATATTGGTTGTCTAGACAAATATATCAGATTATTGTGCGATTGTCAATGAAGCTCTGGATCCTCTAACCAACGTCCGTCTACAGCAGAAGCAATGAAGGAATGTGATGATGACATTTACTCTAATGTATCTGTGCTTTTAGACTGTGCTGCACTATTCTCAGTGGTGGTTGAGGTGTCATAGACCGTCCATGGTGAAAGTCCTTCCCTTTCTTCCCTCTATTTCGAATTCATAGGAGGCCCAGGCGTCCTGTCCCCCTTAATTTTTCAAAATAAAACAAAATGTGGAAAAAAGAAAGTGATATTCAAATTGTATGAGAGTGCAATTTCCAGCTATTTGGAGGTGCCATAATCATAAATTTTCTTACCTCAGCCCCAACCATGGTGGGGCTGAGGTGGTGATATCTCCTCCATCTCTGAAAGTCCCTCCCTACATACCCCCACCCCACCTCACCCCTCTTCGAATTCCTGAATCCACCATTGAAAACCGTATTAAATCCTCAGAAATCGATTAAATACGACCTCAAAATGTCAACATTCCTGAGCTCTGCCCCCTCGACCTCAGCAGGGTTTTCCCGCAAGACCCACCGCCCTCCCCCCTCACCCTTGAACCATTTCGGTCCACTCTCTACAAATTTGTACCCACCCAACAAAAATCCTGTGTATGGGGCCTGTATTGTACAACCAGGCGCAATGCCATAGCGTCGACTCATTGGACCCGGCGACAGGAAAATGGGGGATTTTTTGGTATTTCTGATAATTTATGCTCCTATTGGTAAAATAGATTTGAACAGGACAATAATAATAATGGTCGACTTATAGAGCATATATTATGGAGACCTCATATGCACTTAACATAAACATGAAAAAAACGGACCAAGAAAGCAATACGTAATCTAACCGTATAGACAAACTAATCCTATTCCTTAAACTAAGCATGGTTTGGCCTAGCTAAGTTGATCAATATAATAGTTATTTCCTGAAAAGATGATGTAGAATTTCCTGTTAATTTTAGTGGCCCTTTACTCCATCATTTCGTTCACAATTTGCATTTCGCTTTGATGTGAGCCTTATGACCGTGGAACACATTTGAGAGATTACCGGCATTATTAAAAAGGGGATTGTTTTACTTTGCTTATATTTGGGCTTTTTTTTGGTAGGAAAATAATGTCAATGCTGGGAATTGGTGGAAGAGGCCTTTTCAATGTGGAACTGCAGCTTTTCTCACGAGAGGAAATTGACCAATCAAAAAAAGCCGAAATTTCAATTTATGATATTATATAGTATATATAATATATTGTATAATATTAACTTATATTTAAACTTATCCATATATACTTATATATGTTTATATACATAGATATATATACATATATATTTATATATATATATGCTA
>NW_022727319.1:0-844 GCF_011630105.1 Anneissia japonica
AGGCCTAAGCGTGATTTAAAAAAATCTTAAATCCATAAATCTCGGCCAGGTCTTTTAAGATAGAAGTGCGATATTGTGGTTCAATTTCGTTTTTATCCTTTTGCAAGTTTCTTTAAATGTTTGTTTAATAATACTACTACTAATCATGAGAAATTTGTTGGCGTTTCATTTTGACTATAATGGTAATGTGATGATGATGAATTTTACTATATAAGTGTCATTTCCGGCCATCTCGAGAGGTACTATTTCCTCAAATTTTCTCACCTCAGCCCCAGCCATGGTGGGGCTTAAGTGGTTGTGAAATCACGTTTTTGAAATAGGCCTATGTAAAGTACATAATCAAAGACAATGTTTTTAAGCTTTGTTTTCTATGGTATATACACACACACACATTAATAAGATCTCTATGGTTGTCAAAAATCCCTGATAAAAGATCATGAGAATTTTTTTTTTTTGCGCTTCATTTTGACTAATGGTGATGTGATGATGATGAATTTTACTAAAAGTGTCATTTCTGGCCATCTATAGGTACTATTTCCTCAAATTTTCTCACCTCAGCTCCAACCATTGTGGGGCTAGGGTGGGTGTCGACTCACAAAATGCCCTTCCCCCTCCACCTTTCAAAACAGATCTGTGCCCTTCCCTAGGTATGACGTTTGAACTCCATTGAGTCGGCTCCTGATGTATGTCTTAGTGACTGCTGTTCGTTTTTAGGATGTGATCTGGTTTTTCATGTCCATTTTTCGTGATTATGACTATTCTGGATAAAGAATGTTTTGAGCAGAGGTTGATTCAAGGCACCCCCCCCCCCTTCATTTTTTTAAGGAAAAAAAAGAAAAATATA
>NW_022727320.1:0-558 GCF_011630105.1 Anneissia japonica
CATAATATGCCGTCTTTATTTAAAAGATCATTGATATATACTATTCCTGAATTAATCCAGTGTTTCAGATAAGGGAAAGAATTATATTTGCCGTTTATCAATACATGATTTCCCCATATAACTTCACTTTTTATTTCTTCTGCTGATATAGGTGTATATATCTGAAATGATGAATACCATGCTAAAATAACTTGGCGATAAAATAATGGGATCTGATTTAAATTTAAATTTGGGATATTTTTAATCTTGTCTAAATTCATTTTAAAAATCATATTATCCGGTCCTAACTTATTTAGAAAGGTAGTAGCAACCTGTGCCCATGTAGCGGAGCTTTTTAAGATTTTATTTACCCAAGTGGCTTTGAGAGAGCCACAGTGACTTTCAAAATCACACATATTTAACCCGCCCTCAATCGGTTTCCGAATTACCACGTTTCTAGCTACCTTGTCTTTCTTACCGTTCCATAAAAAGGAAAAAATTAAAGAGTTTACAGTTTTATAACCTCCTCACTAGTGGGAATGGAAGCAGCTAAAAAGGTTAAGCTAGATAACCCCAGTG
>NW_022727321.1:0-748 GCF_011630105.1 Anneissia japonica
CCATAGGGGGAATCTAAAGCGACGTTAAGGCGAAATCATAGACAAAAGAGGCTTTCGAACACTGTATTTACCTTTCTTTAATGATTTACATATAATTTAACAGTGTTAACGGCTATCTTGATTTATATTATGTGCAACCGTTTGTTTCTAGCCGTACCTATTGTGTAATGGAGTGTATCTTGTGGTATTTGAATCTGTTCAACCATGAAGCCTCCGTGGTCTAATGGTTATGACGCTCGCCTTGACAGCGAGAGGTCGCAGGTTGGAGTCCCGCCAGAGGCATTGTATTACACAATTTCTTTATTCATTTATTTACAGGACTACATTCGTTGAGAGCTATGCTACACGATGTATTATTATGTCCTTTATTCGAACACTGTATTTACCTTTCTTTAATGATTTACATATAATTTAACAGTGTTAACGGTTATCTTGATTTATATTATGTGCAACCGTTTGTTTCTAGCCGTACCTATTGTGTAATGGAGTGTATCTGGTGGTATTTGAATTTGTTCAACCATGAAGCCTCCGTGGTCTAATGGTTATGACGCTCACCTTGACAGCGAGAGGTTGCAGGCTCGAGTCCCGCCAGAGGCATTTTATTACACAATTTCTTTATTCATTTATTTACAGGACTACATTCGTTGAGAGCTATGCTACATGATGTATTATTATGTCCTTTATTCGAACACTGTATTTACCTTTCTTTAATGATTTACATATAATTTAACAGTGTCAACGGCTATCT
>NW_022727322.1:0-1202 GCF_011630105.1 Anneissia japonica
GGGTAAAACATATTATATAGGAAGGGTTGAAGAATTGACGGTCTAATATTTAATTATTATGCACGGGTTTCGTTTGTTGTTTTAGCTAAGTAGTACTTTTCTTGTCGGACATAATTATTTTCCGAACAGAATCTAAATATCAGACATGTTTATAATTCCTTGGCAATTAAAGCAATGATAAACACTTGAAAAGCTTTCACGGCTAACGTCGATGATTTAAAGCATTTAATGTGGATAGATATGCCGTGGGGTTCCTTGCAGTATGTACAGGTAGTCTCGTGTATGAAAATCCTCTGAAAATATGCAAAAATCTTCTACATTCAATAATTTAATTCATATAAGTACGGTACTTGTATTTCAACGTTAAAGATGTTAATCCGTTACAAACAAATGGTTTATATTTAACAAATTTGAATGCGGCTCCGTATATTATTTTGTAATGTGTGGGCTACTCTATGTATGATGTGTGTTTGTTTTCTTAAATAAAATTCTTTGAACAAAACTTTCCACATTAACAGTTTTCTTTTACTATAGATAATAGCAACAATAATGATACAGACGGGCGTATTTCATCAACGTGATTATTCCCTATGAGTGGTACAAACTTAGAAGTGTTTGGTTTACATTAAACTTTTCTCTATGATTAAAGATGATTAAGCTTAAAGCAATGTTTACAGAAAGCATTGAGGTTAAAGACAATTGTCGAAATTCCATAATCATGTGTTTGCCAGTAATTACGCGTTACTTTGGACGTGCAAACTATTAGCTGAATATTCAACAATCAATTGTGAATAGAATATGCGTTTGCAGATTAAATGCCTTTCTTGAGCACTCGAATTAACATGGTCAGCGCAGGTTAATCACTTAAGTTGAGGATGAGTTAATTATCAGTCTATTATTTGCATGAAAGCTGTCCAACTTGTCAACAGTGAGTGAACGATTGTTCCTTTAGGTCGCAATTTTGAGATGAAATTGTCGAACCAAAGTATTATCATTTGATACAGCGACATTTTGAATGGAATGATCATTTAATGAGATTAATACTAGTTCCATTTATCAGTCATCGATAAATATTTATCCATTATATTCGTTATATTTATACCTACATTCGATACAAATTATATAATATATCCAATTTAAAAAAAATATCCAAATAATGTATGCGCTCTTTAAGGAAAACATTTTATTTATATAGTACTATA
>NW_022727323.1:0-2157 GCF_011630105.1 Anneissia japonica
AAGCTGTTTAAGTACTTGGGCTTCACTTTGCTTTTTATCCTTTTTCTGAGATTCTTCCACCTAAAACAAGGAAATAATACATCTATAAATTTAAGCAAATGATATAATTACTAAATGTTTAAAGTAGACAAGTCATATGGATTAACCTTTCATTGAAATTAAAGAAAACTTTTCCCCCCACCCCAACCTATTCTATTGTAAACAAAATGTTAAAAATTAGCTTCATTTTATATAGAGTCAGTTTAATGTACCAAGGAATATAGTAGCTAACCAAACACAAGAACCACTCAATTTTACTTTTAAATCAAAAATTACAATATAAATTCCAATGCCAAATTTGTCACTCAGATTGAAGTGCCGGGGACTGGCAGAAAAAAAAAATATTTTAGTTACATATCTAGGAAAACAATTGCAATAGTTGGTTTATAATATCCAGGTAACTGTTGATGAATAAATGTGAGGTCGCACCACAAAATAAGTCACATGGTTAGAAATTAAAAAATTGAGTTTATATTATATTTAGGTAGATCACATTATAAGCTTTCATTTGGTCTTTGAATGGCTTCCCTACTATAAGTAAATCCAGAGATGTGAGCATTTAAAGTTTAGGTGCATAAGAACCAGGTTTTGAGAAAATCGACCTCAAAGGTAATCTAACCTGTACAAATAATATGACTAGAATTACAGAATATGTGCAGAGAACACTGTTTTGGCAAGCAAATTCACTTAAAAAGTATACAATCATAAAATATAAGTATCAAGTTATTCAAAAACATTAAAATCAAAATTTTGTAAAAATATTGACATTGGCCTGTTTTGGTGAATATCTCAATATGATTTCACCAACAATGCGTCTCATTTCGTGGTGAGACCTCACAAATATCTAACCTTAATTGATAAAATTCTCCATCTACCGTAAAACCCTGAATCTTTTTTTGCAAACTTTTGCAGGGCTTCAATTCGAGGCTACTTTTGCGAAGTAAAGAGGGGGCTTCTTTTCAAAATGAATGTTGTAAATTTTGTGAATTTGTACTATAAACAATAAATACGGCCACTGTAACATCAATCTGTATCATGGAGTGTATTTAACTGACAATAAGTCACTTTAACTGCTGTATAAACCAAGCCTGTTTTTAATTTATTTTGTTTTTTGGTGTACAGTTTATTCATATACAGTGTATACTATACTGTACTATCTCAAAAAGAAGCCTATGCTATCTGGAAAAGAAGCCCATGGGCTTCTTTTCAAGGCTAATTTTGCAAACTAAAGAGGGGGCTTCAATTTGAAATGGACTTCATCCCGAGATTAAGCCCACTTGGCTTCAATTTGAAGCTTTATGATAGTTTAAATCAGTGGCATATGAAATGAGGACTGAGGGGGGAGAGGGACGAAAATTCAATGGGGCTCGTTGATTTAGTGAGTGGGCGCTAATTCACAAAATAATGTGATAGGTGACTTTTCTGCTTCTGACATTTTCAATGTGAGGGGCGAATAGGAAGTGCAAGATTTTTTGGGGGAGTGCACCCGTCACAACCCTAGATATGCCAGCCTAGTTGTTACATCAATAGGCAGAATAGTAGCATCATAAACATTCATCACTCACTGAACATACAATGCAAACACTACATAACATTGGACTTACTACTGCCTTAGTGTGATTTGCTAGCTTGTGGTAATTTAAACTCCCTGGTGATTTGAAAACATTACCACACTCATTGCAATTAAAGCCATTTTTCTGCAAAAAAAAAATAATTAAAATAAAGATATTACTTTTTATACTTTCAAGATGAAAAATGTAATATCCCATAATCATAATTATATTTAGGCAAGTCAAAAGTTTTTAACAAATAAAATTTGATAGTCTGGTCAGGGCAATCCACATTACTTTTTTATTATATCAGTTTTACAACAGCTGACCGGTTGGTTGAGAGGTATTGTTCCTGCTTCTCGTGCTGAAGACCCAATTAAAACCCAGTCAGCGTTGGGTTTTAATTGGAGTCTGACATCTCGAATAACCTTCATATTGAGAGTTAGGCGGATTAAGGACAAGGTTTGTATCCGTTTGTAAGTTAGTTTACCGGAATATGTATATAGGCTTACCTCCTATAATTTATGATTATTATTATTATTCAATTGGATTTATTTGACTAGTAGTA
>NW_022727324.1:0-201 GCF_011630105.1 Anneissia japonica
TTTTCGACGCTCTTCATAGCGTGGGTGTTTCTTGCGAGTACAGTCTTCTTCTGTCTAAAGCATCCAAGTTAGTGCTGTGGTAAAATTGTTGGTTTATTGTTCAACACCGGTGTTTGTAAAAAATGTACTCGCGCAGCAGAGTGGTCAGGGGAGTCAGAGGAAATCCCCGCCAGACAAGCGCGCGTTGATATGAAACGTCAT
>NW_022727324.1:262-897 GCF_011630105.1 Anneissia japonica
ACATGTCTACAGCCATGCTACGTTGAAAACACCTGTTCTCGTCCGATCACCGAAGTTAAGCAACGTCGGGCCTGGTTAGTACTTGGATTGGTGACAGCCTGGGAATACCGGGTGCTGTAGACTTTTTATATTTTTCCTCCAAATTCTAAAGTAGTGGTGCGTGAAAGTCCACACGACCTCAGGCCCACCATAGTTGAGGCTGAGATGCAAACATTTTGAGAATATGGACTTCTTGAAGTGCCCGGAAATCGCATTCTTATGCCTTAAAAAATCATATAGGTACTATGATTCGAGGGTCGTTTGAACAAAACGGAAGTCTTCTTCTGTCTAAAGCATCCTAGTTAATGCTGTACGGTAGTAAAATGGTTGGTTTATTGTTCAACACCGGTGTTTGTAAAATATGTACTCGCACAGCAGAGTGGTCAGGGGAGTTAGAGGAAATCCCCACCAGACAAGCGCGCGTTGATATGAAACGTCATCAATCACAGAGCTTCAGGATTGGATAATTATGCTATATGCCGAGATTAACTATGAGTGGAATTACCACTCAAAGGTCTACGGCCATACTAGGTTGAAAACACCGGTTCTCGTCCGATCACCGAATTTAAGCAACGTCGGGCCCGGTTAGTACTTGG
>NW_022727325.1:0-681 GCF_011630105.1 Anneissia japonica
ATTGCAGGCTGTGCAAAACAAAATCGGTATAGAATAATTCCAAACATGCTGGGAAATCCCCGCGTTAACTGTATCGGTTAGTTTAATGCAAAGAGTCTCGCAAACTCTATTCATCGCTACTCGAAAGCGATTGGATACTTTCAGCCAATAACGTGCAAGCGGTGTCAACTAATAGGTCCGCAAAAACGTCCGAGATGATTCTCGTTGTACAACCTGTGCCTAGTTGTGCTAGTTTTCGATAGGAATTTCGCTAAAACGACGTCGATCCTCTTGATATATCCCAGTAAAATGGGACCCCATGTGTAATACGTTGATTATGTAATGTTATTTCGATTTTTAAAATTTTTTATATCAAATACACGTTCGCAAAAATTAGCGAGATGAACTTCTGTACACGCTGTGCCTATTCTTTAACACTGGAAAGAATAGGAGCCAGAATAGGACTTTCTCGAAAAACTCAAAATACACCATGACGTCATCGGAATTTCGACACGTGATGGTCTTTTCTAGTATGAAAAATTTTCCCATTTGCCCAAATATGGAGGTCCCAGAGCGTCACGACCACACCTGACTTTTGTCCTATCTTTTAACACTGGGCCCTATTCTTCAACACTGAAAAGGATAGGAGCCAGTGTTGAAGAATAGGACTTTCTCGAAAAACTCAAAATACACCATGACGTC
>NW_022727326.1:0-986 GCF_011630105.1 Anneissia japonica
CAGTTGGAGGGGCCAGACAACCCTAGCCCCACCATGGATTGTCTATGGCACTTCTAGATGACTGGAAATGGCACTAAAAACTAGACTAAAAATATTGAAATGTAAATTCTTTTTCCCCATTTTAAATTTTGAACAATTTTGGGGGACTGGTGTTGTCTTTTTAAACTAGGATATTATTCTTGATCAAACTGACCAGTTAGATAGTTTGACCACAAAATATCTAATCTAAAATGGTTTTAGTAGTTGGAGAGTCTAAAATGGTTTTAGTAGTTGGAGAGTTGTTTTAGGTTGGGAGAAAAAAATACCTGGTGTCGTATAGGATTTGAATCCAGGAACTTGGATTGGACGTCAAGAATCGTAACCACTGCAACTAACCACCAGAGACTTTCTGGTCAGCTATTGCTATCTTTGCATTCTTAACCATTTCCAGTCTGCCTTATTACCATTGCCTGATGCTGTACCAAAGCTGGGAAATTACATCATCTACACTAAATGTCGGGTTTTTACTGGGGGCAGGCATTTTATTTGGTCTAAATACAGGAGGCCCTCTACAGAAATACTCCTACATCACACTCAAAAAATCCTATAGAGGGTAACCTCGCTATAAAGTATGGTCGAAGATGGCGTCGTCGCGACGCCATACGACTGGGAAGGGTTAATAATAATGATGTTCCATTATATATGAGCTTGACTTATAAAAGTCAAGTATCAAAGCGCTTTCAACTTTATTACCCCCTGGTCAATGGACCGTAGATTTACAGACTGGCACAGTGTGCCACCTTCCCCGCTCTCTGGGGAGGATACCCAGTCAATGCTGACAGATAGCGAAAAGACAAGACATTCAATACCATACCATCTTACCAAGTACCGATTTATACTCCTGGGGAAGACAAACAGACATTGGTAATGCTCCCATAGACACAAGCAAAATTTACAGCAAAGTTTTGAATTACCCCCATCCTTTGATATTGAGAGCCCAAATTTTT
>NW_022727327.1:0-3303 GCF_011630105.1 Anneissia japonica
TTGACTGCCAAAGAGTGTTGCCAAAGTGCGAGCCAGCGTGTTAATTGATCACAAGTGCGAGACATCGCAAGTGTGAGCCAGCGAGCCATGATGTCACGACAATAGATACGAGACGTTACTTGAGTTGTCGTTACTTGAGTTGTGCAAGTATCGGCTGAGATTTGTGGAGTACAATTCAAAGAACAACTATAGGTCTAATAATGAATTATTGTGGTGTTAAATAGACAATGTTAGCAATCAAGGAGCGACGTTTTTTTTCATTGGGACCTTCGTCCCTTTAAGGCTACGCCTATACCATCCTAGCTAGTCTAGGCCTAGAGTAGGATAAGGCTAGCGCGACATGCGGACGTTGGTACGTGTTGGTTAGTCTACAAACGTCGCCTAAAGTAATAGATTTTACCCAGCAGAACGAAAGAAGGAAACTCCGCTTTTCAGTCGTCTTAGGCCCTTGTTTAAGACAAACAATGACCTTTCAGAGGTCAAATTGCTGTCAAAAATATGAATTGGCTGCTTCAAAGCAATAATGATTATATTTTCATATGTATTTTTTAATTGTTATCAATTTACTGCTCAGAGACTGGTTTAATTTTCTTAGTACATCAATCTGTGCAGGTATTAGGTAAATTTGTTCCCTTTTTTTTGTTTTGTTATTTATGAACGGTTTTGTATTGTATTGTCTTGGTTGGAAGGGGTTTGGTTAAGTACATCACTTGACACTTTTTAACTTGTGCGTTTCCTTGGCACCCCTGTTCACGCTTTTTTTGTTGTTTCTTGTCAAAAGATTGAAAATAACATAAATAAAAAAAATGATGATACTGATGATAATGATGATGCTCACGATGATAATGATAAATATGATGAAGACGACATTGATGATGCTGATAAATATGATGATGATGACAGTGATGATGCTGATGAATATTATGATGATGATGATGTTGACAATGAAGATGTTGATGATCATGATATGTTGATGATGATATTATGATGGTTAGATGGTGATATGATGATTATAATGATATTATAACAATGCTACTGATGATGATATGAATGATACTGTAAAAATTATTTTCAAAAGATTATCTTCACATAATCCTATCCTATAAAATTGTCCTCTAAAGAAAATTCACGTAATACAGAGTCCCACAAATCAGTGTACCTATAGCTACACCTGAATTAGCATTTGACCTTTTATGACCTTTCAATATGATTCTACATCTGTTGCTCTATAATTAATAACCACCTGATGCCTGGAGGAACTGTCATACGTGATGTACAGTTTATTTCCTACTTCTTGCCTTATTAATTATTGCTCTCCTAAAATGTCAAAACCAGAGAAATACTCTTGAATAATCATTATTATTTAACAATATGCAATATATTACAATGAGAATTGTAAATAATTATTTGCATATTCCAAACAAGACATAATTATCCAAGCCTGGCCAACCAAAAGAACTTGGGTCAATATAATATATATATATATTTTTTTTTTTTTGCAATAAGAAGTTTTTCAAAAGTGATACTGATTACAAGTAATATACTTTGATACAAATTATTTTTATTGAGTCCAGTGGCTACCATTTTGCAATCCAAAACACATGGGGTAAATGATGGTTAGCCACAAACATTTATGCAATGGTGTACTGGTAGTGGTTGCTTGTGGTTAAAGCACAATTCTTTCCCTGGTCATTGTGTACATGTGTTTAAGTGTTGCTGCTGGTAATCAGTGCAGGAGCAGGCAACCCCACCAGGTACCCATTTAGACTCCTGGGAGAAAAGAAGCATGTAGATAAAGTGCCTGGCTCAAGGACACAAGCGAAATGCACAGCGAGGTATTGAAACCCCAACCTCAAAGTTGGGAAACCAAACCAATCCCGCTGCACCAAACTACTTCTCACATACTATACAAAAAAGGGGAAAAAAAACTGATCTGAGATTCCTATTTTTCAGTGCTTCACAATACAACCATTTTTGGACTAATTAATAAACTTTGTCTAAGAAGAAAAAAATAAAAAAATGCTATACAGTAGTTACATTGCTTTGCATGGAAATATAAAAACTAAACATTTCATGAAGAAAGCCACAAGAAGGTAGGATGATAGAAGTTATGAAATGATTGAAAAGAAATAGTTAGTGCTGAACCAATGCTCTAGGCCTATTGTATACGGTACTAGGTAATTCTCATTATTAGGAGTGTTGTTGTTTGTAGCGATGTGTTTGAACCTACGACCCAGGGAATGGAGGGTACTATTAGGTTTCAACCAAGCTACATGACCATTACTAACCACAATGACATAAAATCAAAAAGTATATAATACAAAAAAGAATGATATAATACCAACAAATGAAAGTACTGTACTTACAGATCATGTATTAATCCATATAAATCAAAGATTCACAATGGAAGTCCAGAACACTATGGAAAAATTATTTTCAAAAATCCACAATATGGATAATTATCAAAGTATTGAACAAATCACTGATGTAAAATCTCTAGACTCCTTAGCAGTAACTTCCTACCTTTGATCCCAAGGGTAGTGATTGACCGTAGCGAGAGTCACTCAGTGATCAATTAAATCCCCGACCTGGTGACGAGAGGGCTCAATTTAGTTGTGTGTACATCATAATTTCATAATTGATTGCGTTACCAATGATCTATCCATCATTCCCGGCAAAACAAAACACTTGGTCACGGCAAATAGCCACTTAGCTATGATGTATCGACGACTATGAAATGCAAATGAGCAGTGTGGAAAAGCTTAATACTTGCGGTACCTCCTGTTAAAAAATAACTTGTGTGTGCGCTTGCAGTATCTCAAACGATGGCTTCCAACTTGATTTCTCTGCTCATCAATGCATTTGGTCTTTGTACCAGAACAATTAGGCTACAGTATGTTGGTAAAGTATCACACTATAATGTTTCCCCTTGGGAAAAATTCTGTAGGCAATCCATAACCAGAAGTGGTGTCACTGACACTGTATAATAATATCCCTCAGTACATAAAACATATAGCATCGTCACAATGATTTAATTACCAATTTCCAGTGAGAGACATTAGCGATGCTAGACCTGTCTGATGAATCTGTATGTAGTTGTTTGTTACATTGAAATGTTTTAATCTGACAATGATCAAATACACAGCAAGATATCTGGGGCAGGTTTTTGTCTAAAGATAATACACACTAAATTTTTCTGTATTATTCCTTTTTTTTTTTTTTTCTTTAGATGATGTCAATCTAAATCTGACATGAAACTTGCGAGATAATTACATGCTGTCTCTTAATCCAAAATGCATGTGT
>NW_022727328.1:0-1221 GCF_011630105.1 Anneissia japonica
AAACTTCACTTTTGTTAAGTATCAAATGAAATAACTTTACATGTTATAAACAGTGCTAATAAACAATAGTTAAAACATGTGGATCAATTGTGTGTTTGAATGACAAGTTCATGTATGGGAAAAGGGAGAGACTTACTTTCTCACAAACTTAGCAATAAATGTTCTGCTTAGAGTTACTTCAAAGAAGTATTGTTAATCAAATATTGTTTTTAAAGTAAACTGAATAATTAGGAATAGGCCTACATTTATTTAAGCAACTTATTTAATTGCATACTTGGTTTTACTCCCCGCCAACTAAATTTAGGTGCATAAAACTATACTAAATAATGTAAACTAAGATGCTATAGTTAAAAACTAAATTATTTCAGTTAAAAAAAATGCATATAATGATTTTTTTTTTAAATCAGTTTTAATACAGAATTTTATTATTGGGCCATTTTTACCTACATGTCATTTGGGGCCATTTTTAACTACATGTCATTTGGGGCCATTTTTACCAGGGCCATTTTTTCCGGGGCCATTTTTTCCTTGGCCTTTTTTCCGGGGCCATTCTTACCGTACACCATATACTGTACATGATGAATTTCAAAGAAATAGAATAAATTAAAATCATGCTTGGTTTATACAGTAGTTTATGTGATTTAATGCCAATTAATACACTCTATGATACAGATTAATGTTACAGTAGCCCTATTTATTGTTTAATAAATAATTCTCACAATTTACAGAATCCATTTTGAAAATAAGCTGCTCACCCCTGCCCTTTACTTTGCAAAAGTAGTCTCGAAAAAAAGAATCCCATCCAAATTTAGAAAAAAAAAGAATCAGCCTACGGCTTCTATTCAAGGTTTTACGATATTTCAAATGCATTTTTTTTTTTTTTTTTTTAATTATTTATTTGGCATTAAATATTACCGTGGGGTTTCGTTTCTGTTCTTTTTAGATATTTATTTTTCCAAGTACTTTTTTTCAGCTGTTTCTTTAATGAAGTATTGTGCACTTCCTTTGTGATAAACCTGCTATCAGTAGCTCCCCCTTGATTCCTTTGTCACAACCCCTTTGTTACCAGTCCAGTATTTCTTTGTTGGTGACCCTACATGATTATGAATGACCTCAAAATAACCTAATGGTAGGCCTACTAATTGGTTGTCATGTTTAATGATTATCAGTGATTGCAGATTAATGTTTTAACCATCTTAATATAACATTAACATTAGATAA
>NW_022727329.1:0-669 GCF_011630105.1 Anneissia japonica
CGCCTTGTATCCTTTGGCAAAAGGCGCTATATAAATTTCTATATTATTATTATTATTATTATTAATATTACAGTAATTATTAGTCTTAGCATTAAAATTATATATTGTTCAAATTTTTGCTGATATTTTTATTATTACATATATATATAGTACATATATTTATAGTACCATATAAATAATAAATAATTTTCGATTTTTTATTATTATTCATATTATTATTATTATTATTAGTCTTAGTATTATAATTTTAATAATAGTAATTTAAAAAGTTGTTATTGGCGTTTTATTAGTATTTTTCTCATATTATTATTAATATTATTGTTGTTACCTTTATTATCGATATTATTACCCTATTATTACTAAGTAGGCCTAGTATTATAAGTATCATTATATTATTATTATTACTAATAGTAATTAGTATTACTATTATCATAAAAATAAACATTATCTTTAATTTATTATTGTATTATTGCTATTATCACCTTCAATATCGTTATTATTACTAATTAGTTATTAAAATTGATATTTAAATATCGTTATTATTACCATACTAGTATTATTACTATTTGTTAAAATAAATATTACTATTAATGTTGTTGTTATTATCACATTTATTACCGTCATAATGACTAATTAGTATTATTAATGTAAATATTACTAATTTATTGT
>NW_022727330.1:0-399 GCF_011630105.1 Anneissia japonica
GGAGAAGAAGTAGAACGCGGCCGTCGACCGTACTTGCAGTTAATCGAAGACGCGGAGCTACTTTCACTCCTCGATCGAATGCTGGCGGTCGACTGGAAGAAGAGGCCGTCGCTGAAACAAGTGTCGGATCATCCATGGACGAATAAACTGACTGCGAATGGGGAATATGTTCAATAGAAGACGAGATGTACAGACGGATGCACAACAAAGAATTTCGCTTGCAATTTCACGTCCCCGGGTCGGAGGGGGACGGCTTCGTTCGACCGACGTGGCGCAGAGATCGACCGCACCACCCCGTCATGGTAAAGGAGATTTTGAGGCCTTGCCCCACGTCAAGATGGAAGGGTGCGCAGCTGCCCGAGGAAGCGGTGTTCATGGAGATGGCGAAGGGAGTACCCG
>NW_022727330.1:408-1223 GCF_011630105.1 Anneissia japonica
CTGTCTCTTATACACATCTAGATGTGTATAAGAGACCGATCTTACCTTATGGCCGTGACGCGACCGACGTTCCACTGCTTCCTGAACGAGATGCTGGAATCTTCGTGCTGCGGAGAAAACAACGCGAAGAAGATATTCGAGCAGGTGGTGCGAGCATGCGTAGGCTGTCGAGACCGCGGTTTCTACCACGACTCGGTGGACGAGAACAACGTGCTCGTCGACTTGATCACGGACGGCGCCGAACTCGTAAATTTCGGGTCGGCCGTGAAAATCGACGAGCGCAACAGATCTGTGTTGGAAAGACGCTGCGTCGACTCGTTGACATCACTGCATCGCCGGATGACCGGAAGAGAATGTTTCGTCGGACAAGAAGCGGCCACTCTCGACGACTTGATGAGATGGGGTGGACGACACCGATTCTCGAGAATAAATATTTTTTTTTTACAAATGTTGTCCTTTCCAACCCTCCTCCCGAAATTTGTTTGTATACTATGTCAAATGAATATTGAAATAATAAAAAAAAAGACACACAAAAATCTATATAGTATTACTTTCTTTTTATTTTTAATTTGTTCTACTAAGACTTGTATTCGGATAACTCTTTAATGAGCTTCTGTATTTCCTGACACGTAGCCTTGTAAGCTCTGAAGTCTTGCTGGGAGGGAGCCTCGCCGTCGGTCATCTTGGAAGCCATGGATCTTTCGAGGCTCCTGAACACAAGCAGCTGCTCTTCGCACACTCGTCGATAATTGGGCACGACGTGACGATCGAAGTGAACCTCCACTTCTTGCGAGGTGACGTCCATGTTTTCGACG
>NW_022727331.1:0-886 GCF_011630105.1 Anneissia japonica
CCAATGAGGGAGGGCTGTTTTTTTGTTTTTTTAATCCGAACAATTGATTATTTCGCTTTTGTTTTTATTAGTGAGGGAGGGACTTTATATTTGGCTAGTAATAGTAAATATTGTATTGTTTAATTCTATAGTTTTTTAAAGAAATGTATCTGCAAAAATTGCATCGTGTTATGCTGTTAAAATAATTGATGCGGCAAAAAAAAAAATTGTTTTTTTATTCCCGCATCAATATTTCCCGAATTATCCCCGCGGAGTGCGGAGTGAAAATCTAACAATTTTTTCAGTGCCCTAAATTGGCTATAGTGGGACACAGTGATAAACTGTAAAAACCTTTTTAATAATTTCAAAAATAATCCTATTCTTTTTCATTGTGTCCAATGGTTACCAAATTGGCTATAGTGGGACACAGTGATGAAGTACAACTGTCTTCTTTAATATTTTCTAAGTTAATCCTTTTCTTTTTCATTGTGTTCAATGGCTTCTAAGAGCACATAGAAAAATTATTAGATTATCACTCTTTAAAAAAAACGATGAGGGAGGGCGGTTTTTTGTTATTTTTTTGTTTTTGTTTTTGTTTTTTTAATCATTAATCAATTCGTTATCTCGCTTTTGTTTTTATTGATGAGGGGGAGGGACTGTTTATATTTGGCTAGTAAAAGTAAATATTGTGTGGGACACAGTGATAAACTGTAAATATTTTGTTATTATTTTTCAAGATAATCCTGTTCTTTTTCATTGTGTCCAATGGTTGCCAAATTGGCTATAGTGGGACACAGTGATAAAGTACAACTGTGTTCTTCAATATCAATTAATATAAGCCATTTATGAGATTTTGTAATGGACTGCTTTTTACTTTTAGACGACTTAATTTTTCCCATTGTGTATT
>NW_022727332.1:0-1304 GCF_011630105.1 Anneissia japonica
ATGATTTTTTTTTCAAGCCTCTCATTTTTCCCTTTAAATCTTGTGAAAATTCTATGATTTATCATAAATCGACTCCGCCAGAGGGCGGCACACTAGTTTATAGCACTGACACAAGTATACTGTACTTCATATTAAATGTCAACTTCATGTGCAATTACCGTCTGCGCTCGCGTCATGACGTGCATGTACGTGTTCATTTATTTTTAAATTCTCAATATCATCTTTTAACCCATTTAAAACACGTTTCAGGCCATTTTGGGCATTTCAAAATGTTCTCACTGAGGAAAACCATCGGATTCTGCGTATCACATAAAATTCATCGATGATGAATTTCAATCTTGTTCATAAATACTTACGCAATTTTTTTTTCTTTTTAATATATATAACCTTACCAAGCTGGAATAACTACCATTTTATGTAGTAGCAATTTTAAGCAGAAGCCTTTTCCATAATTCTACTTTCAGAAAACCAGATACTTCTAACACTTACCACTAACTCTGTTTCTCTAAAGAATACGAACGTTAATGAACAGTAGTTCCAACAAGTTTATTAATTAGTAATTTCGTAATAAATATTTCATATTAATTATCAATGATTGTTAACATGATGAATAAAAAGTAAACCCGCGTTAGTCTGATACAGTATCGAACAATATAAAGTAAATGACAGCAGCACTTTTGAGACTAACAATATATAATTTATTCTCTAGCTATCGTTCACACAGTGGACTTCATCAGGAGACAGTGTCCTGATCAGGGACGTATCCAGGGGGGAGCCGTGGGAGCTGCGGCCCCCCCCCCCCTTTGTACACAGTGTTACAATTTTAAAGCCTATTCTTGAGCCAATAAAAATTCTTTTCTAGGATCACTCAAAATGAATACTTCTAAAACATGTAAATATGCATCAGTACATGTTATACATAGGCCTAATAGAACACATAGGCATAAATCCATAAATCTCAGGCCAGGTCTTTTAAGATAGAAATGCGATACTGTGGTTCAATTTCGTTTTTATCCTTTTGCAAGTTTACTTTATATTGTTCATTTACTTTATATTGTTCGATACTGTATCAGACTAACGCGGCTTTACTTTTTATTCATCATGTTAACAATCATTGATAATTAATATGAAATATTTATTACGAAATTACTAATTAATAAACTTGTTGGAACTACTGTTCATTAACGTTCTTTAAATTTTTGTTTAATAATACTACTACTAATAGTAATAATAATAATAATGATGATGATGACGATAGTAATAATTGATAATAATATTAATAGCAATAAAAAGTGAAGAAAATT
>NW_022727333.1:0-903 GCF_011630105.1 Anneissia japonica
CGCTTTTTTACAATTATTAGACCACCGAGCGTAGGCTTAGTGGCTATGAATCCGACCCCCAAAGTAGCAGGTACTGGTACTGTACAGTACTGAGCTAGTGGTTATGACACTCGTCTAGTTATCTGGAGGTCGTGTGTTCGATTTTTACTTGAAGCACTTGCAAGATTTTTTCACAAGTATTTGGGAATGACAGCGTATTTAGGCGATAACCTGTCAGATAGGACAAAACATCACTCCTATGAAGTCCCTGACGCAACTCAATCGATAATATGCTTTTATTATGATTATAAATTTATTCATTGAAATAATACCAAGAATCTCTATACCTGTTGCAGAGTAACGATTTGTATCATCTCCAATGATTTTCTCGGAAGACCGCTTAAACGATTGATAATTAGAACCCAAATATGGATAAGGATTCCACCCACTCCATCCATCATCGAAGTCAGAACACATTCCATCTAATTTAACAAAAGAAAACAATATTATGAAGACTTAAATTTATGGTTTTAAAGAAATATTTATTAATTAGGATTGTTCCTTGTATACTTGGCACAAGAGAACCCGGAGTAAAGACACCTCCAAAGTGTGAAAGCCTTTTTTTTTATCTTTCATGTGTGAAAGGCTACGTTCAGACTTGGAGATAAGCCAGGCTTGAGTTAAGCCCGGCTCATTTTACCATTTTTACAAAGCTAGAGTTACAAGCCCTATGCTTAGACGTTATCAAACAGAATATTTATTCATTTTTTCTAGTACAGTGTCAAGGTAAGAATTATTTTGAATAAGTATTTATCTTCCTTTGTTACGTTTTTAACATAACATAAACTAGGCTAAGCCTTATACCCGTTAATTTAAAAGAAGATAAATACATTAAATTATGGAAATCACGTGGGGTCGAGTGTT
>NW_022727334.1:0-650 GCF_011630105.1 Anneissia japonica
ATATTGGTAGCCCCTAGCAACTAGAGAGGGCGCTGGACCGATAATCTTTATAATAGATATTACATAACCCATCAAAGTTTATTTTTGTGTGTAGTGTGTGTGGGTGTGGGTATATGTGTGTGTGTGTGTGTGTCAAAATCAAGCCCAGGTCCGTAACTTGGTGTGGGTATATGTGTGTGTGTGTGTGTGTGTGTCAAAATCAAGCCCAGGTCCGTAACTGTAAGAGGCAGGAACTACAGTACTCCTACTAATTAGCCAAATACTGAGGACATAAAATTGTTATGTGGCATGATCCTGGTTTATGCAAGACTCATCTGAGGCTGTCATGAGACATGAAACTGTTACCTAGAAAAGAAAAGATGGATTATCTTATCAAGTATCATGAGACATTTAGACTGTTATATGGTTTGCCATGAGACATGAGATTGTCATGAGACATAAGACTATATGAGAATGACATGAGACATGAGGCCACAAGACTTATATGAGGCTACCATGAGATATGACACTATCATGAGATATTATGTGATTGTGAAGTGATTATTACAATAAATAAAGGCTTGATTATTGTAGAGATTAGTAAAATATTATTATTATTATTATTATGATTATTATTATTATGATTATTATTATATTATGTAACCTAAGTT
>NW_022727335.1:0-478 GCF_011630105.1 Anneissia japonica
AAACTGTGCAGCTGAATTGAAGTACACACTCTTTATATTATTCCGGCACAAAGGTATTTTGAGACTTTACAACATTGCATCCAGTAGTAAACATTAGTCTATTGGTACATTGTAGTAATGCCCCTACTTTGCCTATTTTCATCAGTTGATCCGAGATGAAGATTCACATCCTGAATTCTTGTGAGTACTAGAAGCAAAGCAAAGTTCATTGTCGCAGTATTTATTGGCTGATTATTAGCTACATACTTATTTTTGTTACTTGGAGAGGAACATGGTCTAATTTAGTTTAAAAAAAAAACTTGACAGCTTGAGTACAAAATTGAAGATTGGCATCATCAGAAGTACTGTAATGGCCTACTAAGTCATAATAAACAAGATGACTTAGTTTTAACAACAATAACAATCTAATCATTTTGATATTTTTACAAAAAGTTATAATTAATGATAATTAGAGTAATTTTAATATTGATTTAGCACA
>NW_022727335.1:533-894 GCF_011630105.1 Anneissia japonica
ATTAAAAGATGTTCTGTGTTGCTTGAATGTGCTGATGTTAGTTGCTTGTCATTCCGAAGGGGAACAGAGACACAGACAAATGACTGACATCTATTAAACTCTGTTGAATGTTGTGACGTTATGTAAGTTCAGAATATGATAAAACAGAACTTGTATTTAAGACTAGAAAGACGGTAAAATTGAAGTTAGCACAGCCTTTTATATTTCCATCTATTTGTATACTAACACGTAACAGCCTCTTTCCTACGAAATAAATATCCCAGGTAACAATACATTTAATCCGCATGGGGCCCATTTGCCAAATATCTGGGTAAATACATATGGGCATGACCATACTGTATTTATCTACATGGGGCCGACA
>NW_022727336.1:0-1082 GCF_011630105.1 Anneissia japonica
CCTATAACTCCATAAGAAATTGCCAAAAAGCGAATATCAAAATTCCCCTCTAGAACAAAAAATCATTTTGCTAGTTCTCTCTTAACCAAACGTGCCATTTATACGGCGTGTCCTGTCAGTGGTAGTAATAGCATTTATGAACCTGTGCCGAAATCCAATATAATATTACCTACGCCAATGTGTACAGGAAGCATGGAGGATATTTCCTGCATTATTTAAGCATTTTTTAATATACTCTACTGCCTGTATTATACTGCCCTCATCGGAGCTTTCGAGATACGAGATCTTGTTATGAAGTAGGATTGCCTTATTAGCATTAAGGATCACTTTTGCCAAATGGTGCGTTTTTTACTGATGAGCGTTTTACTATGTGCTCCATATTAATTTGATTATCTCATTTTTTTCCTTTTCTATTCTTGTTATTGTTATCCATTTCTTTTAATGAGGCTTTGTTTTTATTCAATTTTACGATTGAATTTTTATGTATGTACTTATTTGATAAACTTGAATAGAATAATATTTAACCAAACCAATAATAAGATCAATACTTGCTTTATTATAATTAACTCACACTTTTTAGGGCACTGAACTTTGATTTGCCCTTAGGCATATTATGTGAGGTTCCCTTACAATATGTAAATTGTATACCGTCGTGGTATTTATTTATACCACATGAATAATTAGGTACACGGCCTTTTCCAATTCGACGACCAGTTAACGTCTCCGGCAGCTGCTGTCGGAAGCGTGTAGCGATTTTATGGAAAATGGGCTTTATTCAACATATCGGACGGCTCGAAAATAGAAAAAAATACTTTGAAGGTAAACATTTGACGTCATTATTGAATTCATAACGATCACGACATCTCTCATTTAAATTATAGATACTGCAGAATGGCTGGAAATCAACATGGATAAAGTCTACAGTGTTTCAATGATCACGATAATCAACCACGTTGGTTCAGGTGACTGTGATATCATTGGTCATTTATATAGTATAATCATGTATGTGGGGAGTGTGGTGTGCATGGGTCACAGCAACCTAATTTGAAATTATATTGCACACACATTTGATGTTATAATCA
>NW_022727337.1:0-1538 GCF_011630105.1 Anneissia japonica
ATCAGGTGGCCAGATCGGGTAACAAACATGGAAATTAGGAGAAAAACCCAAATAAATGATATAAAGAAGGAGATTCGGAAGAGGAGGTGGAACTGGCTGGGTCATGTGCTTAGACTAAAAAATGATCGTCATCCAAGACAGGCAGAAAGATGGAAACCAATGGGGAAAAGAAAAGGAGGAAGGCCGAAGGGGACATGGAGACGAACGGTGGAAGAAGAAAGAAAACAGATGTCAAAAACAATCAATGAAATATCATGGATGGCCCAGGATAGAGGACAATGGAAATCATTTGTTACTGCCTTATGTGCTTATGAGCATGAAGAGGATTAACTAACTAACTATTGAATAACAATACTTTAATTAAACTTTTACGATAGTTTGAGTATTCCTGACCTCTATATCACATCACTGACCTTGATACTTGACACCTTAATACTTAATACAATATCACTTTGTAATTCCTTTATACATGACTTACCATAATATTCCTGACATCAATATACACCACTTACCTTAATACTTGCTTTTTTCAGCTTAGATATGACCGGTAGTATTTAAACCGTATTACTGTATTTCCATTTGTATATCTTATGTTCTTATTAAATTTTCGAAATAATTGTTATGAATTAATATTATTTTAAGTTTTAAAAAATGGTTCGTGTTTGAATCGAACCCACCAACCCTAGCTTATGTAGCCAAAATATAAAAAAAAAACAGGCATATGTTGGAATCGAACCCACGACAAACAGAGGGAGGAAACACCGCGACCCCTAAGCCATAAATGCGAACCTATGTACTACACCAAATACCAGTCAGTCGAGACAACATGTTACGAATATATACATATATCTTATAGAAGCCCTTTACAAATGCTTGGGGAAATCCGTCACTGAACAAACCAACAACTCAATACAATATTACTCTCTCATTCTATTTCATATATACATGACTTACCATAGAATTCCTGACCTCTATAATATACATCACTTCCCCTTATACTTGCTTGTTTTGTCTTATATCTTACCGGTAGTAGTCATAGGTAGCTAGCTCTGTTAGCTAGCAGACAAGATTGTATCTTATAAATTATAAAGTTTCATTGTAAATTCTATGAGCATTTAATCCACATAGTTTATGTTTTCAATTATTTAAGCATTTAAACAATTCAGTGGGCCTAACACTGGATGTAAATATAAAAGCAAACAAAAACAAAGGAAAAGAACAAAAGCATCGCCAAAGTGTTTTCGTGTATTCAATTGCGGTCTTCGTATTTGTCGGTTCAAGGAAATAGTGACGATAAATATATAACAAGTAGTTTATAGTTTTTATTATAGTTATAATTATAATTATATATAAATATATATGTGTATAATTATTATTATATACATATATTATTATTATATTTTTTATTATATATATATATATATGTATATATATATTAATTATTAATTATACATACATATATAGCCAGTATTGGCTGGTCTTATTGTATTATAAGAGTGTGACGTTAATAAAGACAAAACTAAACTAAACTAAACTAA
>NW_022727338.1:0-606 GCF_011630105.1 Anneissia japonica
CAATTTTACACAGAGAGACCACAAAGAATGCATATGAAAGTGGCACATTCAGTTTCTTTTTCTGGCAGTATAAGCAATTATAGACAGAAAAACCCCAAAAGGTGCATATAAACGTGGCACATTCAGTTTCTTTATCTGGTTGTAAAGCAATTTTAGACAGTGGCACATTCAGGATCTCTAGGACCAGCTGTATTTCATTATAAACATTTTTTCCCTAACGTTGTACACTATACACTACCCAAACACTGTATTTCCTTAATGTATCAATTGTCTCTCATAGCATCCTATCCAAATACAACTCAAAATTTTAATTATACAAAATATGTTTACTTGTTTGTGGCATTTTCTCTCTGTTGCATTCTGTTCCTTTTTCATATCTGTTATACGTTTTTTTAAGTTGTCGACTTCTTCTGATAGCCTCAGTCGTTCCTCAGACATTGATTCACATTCCTTGGATAAGGTTACAAGTCTCTTTTGCAGCTGTTCATTGTTTAAAACCAGTTGAGATTGCTCCTGATCATGACTGCAAAAACAAAATATAAACAGTGGAAGCTCTACGATAATTTTAGAGGGGGAGGGGGAAAGCATCTAACATTTTCTGGTGGA
>NW_022727339.1:0-752 GCF_011630105.1 Anneissia japonica
AAAGTTGGAAGACGATCGATTAAGGATAAGCGAGATACGCTCAAATGCGTATTTTCAAAAATGACATCATAGCTATAATTCACTTTCTTTGAATTCAGATGCCAATATGATGACGTCACAATGTCCGATCAGCCATTTTGATCCAGAAAATCATATTTACAATTTATGTGCTTTCAGAATATGTAATAAAAATTTGGGGTCACCTTTCATCCTTAGGAGCTATAACTGATTAAAAATAGGTCTGATTTTAGCATATTTTCACTGTATATCGGCACAAATCCGCGCAAAGATACCTATATTTGATGCGCACATACGACATTGCTATTGGCCATAAGATGACCAAAAAGGTTGGAAATTTGTGGAAATAATGTCAGGAACCAAAATTATGTGAAAAAACATGATGTCTAGCTTCCGTACGTGCTGCGCGCGTAAAAATGCGCACGCGTAGTGGTAAATTTTCAAAAATTTCGAAATGCTCAAAATAGCCTGAAACGTACTCTAATTTAGTCAAAAAGTGATTTTGAGCATTTTAAAAATTTTACGCACGCCTACACGCGCGTAATGAAGCGCACGCGTAAAATTAGGGTACAGTACATTCAACATTAACCCAAAGTTAATGCTCACTTAATATGATTTCGAAATGGCAATTGGTTAGGTTGATATGATCGATAATGTAGAAACGCAAACTTGCACGTAGATGACGTCACGCAGGACTGAGCGCGTTGAAAAGCTTACCATGACTATTCCAGGCG
>NW_022727340.1:0-1432 GCF_011630105.1 Anneissia japonica
CCAATCAGTCTTACCTGCATAGCTTCTAAAATCATGGAGCATATTATCTACAGTAACATAATGACTCATGCTAGCCGTCACAATATCCTCTACAGTCTCCAGCACGGTTTCCGCAGTAAAAGATCCTGTGAAAGTCAGCTTCTGGAATTCATACATGACATTGTTACCAACATGCAAGATGGGTACCAATCAGATGTATGCCTATTAGATTTTTCAAAAGCCTTTGACAAGGTCGGCCATCTTAGACTTCTTGAAAAGCTTCGTTGGTATGGAATCAATGGTCAAACTAACAATTGGATTAAAAACTTCCTCAGTGGCAGGACCCAATCAGTAGTGATTGAAGGCGTTTCCTCCAACAGCGTTCCGGTTACATCTGGTGTACCACAAGGCTCTGTCTTAGGACCATGTCTCTTCCTCTTCTTCATTAATGACATAGCGGAAAATCTAACATCATGTACACGTTTATTTGCTGATGATACCTTAATTTACATGACGGTAAGCAGCGAAGGGGACGCCAAGCTGATGCAGAAAGATCTAGATACCTTATCACTGTGGGAGAAAAACTGGATGATGGAGTTCCACCCAGAAAAATGCCAAGTTATTAGTATCACAAGAAAGAAAAATATCACATATTATCCATATACTCTCCACAGTCATCAACTTTCTCATGTAGATCATGCTAAGTACCTAGGAATAACAATTACCAAAGATCTCAGATGGAACAAGCACATAGACAGAACCACAGTCAAAGCAAACAATACACTAAATTTCCTTAGACGTAACATAAATATTAATAACCAAAAAGTAAAAGAACAAGCTTACAAGTCACTTGTCCGACCAATTTTGGAATACGGAAGTGTTGTTTGGGATCCCCACACAGACGTTCTTAAAAGAAAAATAGAACGCCGTGCTGCTAGGTTCACCCTTAACAGATCTGAACGTACAGCTAGTGTCAATGCCATGATCCAAGAACTATCATGGGAAACTCTGGCTGAAAGGCGCCAACTTGCAAGATTAGCAATGTTCTATAAAATCCACAATAATCTTGTTGCAATTGATATGAGCAAATACTTAATCTCAAAAAATTATACAGCTCCATCTCGCACATAAAACAGCCAGGCATATAGTATTCCTCACTCAAGTCGGGACTATCACAAGATGTCATTCTTTCCTCGGACATCAAGGGAATGGAACATAATAGCAGAATCTACTGTCAAAGCACCAACTATTGACGTTTTTAAGGGGGCCCTTGGCAAAAATTAAATTAATCTCACTCGCACCACCACACACCACCAAAGTGCTATAGCCTTCAAAACTGAAGTTTGCACTAATCTGGAAGAAGAAGAAGAGAAGAAGAAGAGAAGAAGAATAATGGTAAAGTTATATATTAGAGGACATGTCCTCACATGTTATACTATAGCTATACTACCAA
>NW_022727341.1:0-593 GCF_011630105.1 Anneissia japonica
CGCTCTCCGACGTGTGGGAGGCGGCGTCTCTGGCCAGCGTAGCGATCGCCACCGTCGACCTTGTCCGAAACGTGCTCGTCTACAAACTAGGGCCGTGCGCCTTCGACGGTCGGGACTTGATGGAGTGCGATACGTCCTTGGGCGACTGCTACGAAAACCTTCTGGACCTCAGCGCCAACAGCATCGACGCCGCCGACTGTCCGATCAACAAGGTCGGACGACACTGGGCGATCGTTCTCACCGCCTCGCAGGCCATCAGGTTCTGCGTCGTGGTCGTTCTCCAGAGTTTCCTGCTCTCTCGGAAAGGAGTCAGGTTGTTGCGATCCGGCGACAAACGAGACGAGAAGGACAAAGCCAACGACGACCACGACGACGACGATTCGAGCGACAAGAATCAGGACGTCATTTTTCAAAGAGGACGTAACGTGTGACTTGATGTTATTTTACCTTTATTTTTATTTTTATTTTTTGATTGTTTTTCTTCAGTCGGATGCTCCTTATACAAAAAGGATCAAGTTCGACGACGAAGACGACGACGACGCAAGCACCTCCCAAACTGTTGGCGTCGGCGACGAACGAAGAGAAGCTGAGAA
>NW_022727342.1:0-1998 GCF_011630105.1 Anneissia japonica
CGCTTATCCTAAAATTTAAGTAAATTTTGTTTCTTTTTCAATTTGTAATGAATTTTCATAAGAAGTGAAGCCTTTTGTTATCTTAAACTATCTTTCAATAATTACTGTATCTGAGATCATTATAAACTCATTAACATTGATTAGATGCTATTTAAGCCAAAGAGTCCAGGAGCCCCACCAGGAGCTCTTGGCGGCCCCTGGCCCCCCCCCCAGTCACTGTTCGTGCCTTTGGCACTCACTATGTGTCACCTGATCTTACTCATTGAAATTTATCAAGGTTGACAGGTACAGTACTGTATGTATTTAACAACTCCTTGCTTTACTACTGAACTAAATCTGGCTTATTTCAAGTATGGTTTCCTACTACAATCTGCTGGTACAAACAATATACAGTATTACTGAGATAAAAACAAATTTTTTTTCTTATACAGTATGACTCTCAATCATCACCTAATATGAGCTTGCTGGTGGTTACAGTAGATCAGTCCATTTTCCAATTCCACAGTCGCAGGGCTGGGTTCAAATCCTGTGAATTGGAGAATAATTTTGTTTTTTCCCCTCATGACCTACTGTAAAACTCTCCTTTATAAGCAGATTCGATCTCTCAGTCTCTCAGAATAAGTTTTCTGTGGGTTAATCTTGGTGTTTACACCGAATAAATCCAATCTAACAAAATTGAAATTTCTCCTAAACATATGAAAACATGAATTCTTGCCAATAAATAAGTTCTTTAATACTTCACAATGACAATCATTCAATTAGCAAAATATATGGACTTTTTGTCAATATTAAAGTTAAAAAACAATGTAGTGATAACTATTCCAGTAAACCATTATCTTGAGTGTAAATATTATTTTGATTGACAATTTTACAATAATATAACAGTACTGTAAATAATTAAAATTACCAAAATAATTATGATATATGCATAACAACTCCTAGATTAAGTAAAAAAGTTTTGTTTAAAAAAAATGATTATCACTCAGCCGACTGACAATAACATACACAAGGAAAATGTATTTATGTGATGATAATGCGTTACTATGCAAAAACGCTAAAATATAGCAGGATATAAATGTGTGTGATAAGAACGCACCCCTGGTGAGATTCGGACCTAAGACATTTTGATTACAATTTGGTGCCACTACAAACTGAGCAATGAGATCTATTGTTATATCTCATGGATTTTCCCAAAAATAACGCATTTTCTCACAACAAGTTTGCAAGTATTACCCGTAAAGTTGGGGATGAGGTTTGTACACTTTCGTCAATATGTAAATGTTAATTCAAATTTGTTTAGCAATATTTGAAAAACAAAGTAGTTTTCATAGTGTAAACAGAGTACTTATACTCACTATAAAAAAAGCTCAGTGTTGTAAAATCAACATTAGTTGGGAAGGATTGTTGGTATTGAAAGTGTGTACAGTACTTGTCAAAATTTTGTGAATGGTTGCTAATAATGGGACAATTATTATTATTATGTTTAAAATACATTAATTTTTCAAAGAGACAATTTATTGTTGTTTTTTTTTCTTTTAAAATCATTTCATTCAATCCACATATTCCTTACTAATTTGAAACAACATGCAAGTATAGGGAGCTAGCAAAATGACAGTGATAATGTCATGGCAGCAATTAATAAAAAATATATTTAAACAAACATGCCTTGATGTTTTATCATTAACAGATAGTCTATATTTTTTGCCAATTTTACACAGGCGGGGGAACTGTTTTTTATAGTCAAAATGAAAAAAGAGGGAAATATTTTTTTTATTTATTCTCTTTATTGCACATGAAGATGGGAGCCAAAAACAGATATTGTTCTAATCAAGCTTGCCACTATTATTATAGGTGAAAGTCTATCTTATATGGGGTGCCATACGCAGCAAAAGTCCATGTAAAAATCAAAATGTAATAGCAAAATTCAATGTCCAATTTATCAAAACGTAGGCGTAAATTTCTCAAAATGTAGATCTGGTTTCCCAAAATGAAGTTCTA
>NW_022727343.1:0-769 GCF_011630105.1 Anneissia japonica
AGTAAGCATATTTTGCGATTATTTTTAAACAAATTAACACCTATTTTTAATTATGTTCCATTCTGCCTTGAGTGACAGTAGTTTTTATATGTCTAGTTTGTTGCCTGTCTGGAAATTATGAGTTTAGACACCAAAATCATATCTGTAGCTTATTTAGTTTCAATTTTATGCACATTTTAGATAAATTTGGAGGCCATTTTGAAAAATGGCCGCCATTTGTATACAAGGAGTAAAATCAAGTGTCAACAGGGCTTAGGGTGACCAGAAGGTATTAATTAGGATATCTGGCTATGTGGATTGCTTCTAACATTCAATACGCGGGGTGTTTGATGCAGCGCACCACATACACAAATCATTATACACCGAATGAGATTGAAACCAGAATAACGTAAAAGTTACATTGTTTTACTTCAAATGACATAACAAATGAGATATATCTATAAAAAAAATATTCTGTTTTAATATTTTAATAATTATAAAAAATAATATTTGGAATTATTAACATTATTATGATTTAGGCCTATAGGCTTTCAACTGAAGATTAGAGGAACAACGTTCCTCGCTAACCCATACACGTGCGTACTTGTTCCGATATAATTTTTGCATTTACCATTAAATAATTGTCTGGTATACATTTAATGATTTTCGTATTAGACCTGGACTTTTTTAATGAACAATTAAACGGTAATTAAATGGTAATGGAATTCTAACATTCCACTCCCCCTAACTCATTTTTTTCAGATTTTTTTTCTAGTCTATTTACCATTAT
>NW_022727344.1:0-863 GCF_011630105.1 Anneissia japonica
AAATAGTTTCGCCAAAAACATCCAGGCGGAGGAGAAAATAAAAAGAACATTTTATTGGTGAATATAAAATAGGATGGTTAAATTCTTCAAGTTTTTATAATTAGGAAGAAATATACATATTTTATCTTTGGAGATTTCAAGGCAGAGGAGCACATAATAAAAATCAAGAAAAACTTTCATTTTTTTTCTGAAATTTCCACTTTTTTGTGGCGGTGGGTGCGCTCTATTGGCCAAAAATAATTTTATTTTTATTCAAAATCATCAATATTTGCAGTCGGCGGGTTTGCTAAACAAGGTATAAAAAAAAGTCTCGCCTTTAGGAAGAAAAGGCAGCAGACGGAGTAATAAAAATTTTAAAATTTTTATTTTTTTCAGAAATTTCCACTTTGTCGTGGCAGCGGGTGCTCTAATTGGCCAAAAATAAAATGTTATTTTTAATCGAAATCATCAATATTTGCAGTCTGCATAACCTATGTTCTTCATATTGCTTACTTTTAGTACAGTATCACCAATATTGCCTATATTCAAGAATTTATTATTAACTTGACTCGCCCTCAATTTTGCATATCATAATTTACGTACACATTCATGTACGATTTTTCAGTGTACAACGATACAAACATAAAATGAGCTTCAAAATCATCTACAAATAATCGTTGTTAATAAATTTTCTTCAATCTTTATATTTTAATATGAATCTTGGATTGTTTGATAGGCCTGGTTTTTTTGTAACATTCACCTGAATCTCTAAAGACAGACCTTCACAATCAATTGAAAATGCCTTATAAAATGCCTTTAAAAAATAAAATGTTATTTTTAATCGAAATCATCAATATTTGCAGTCTGCATAACCTATGTTCTTC
>NW_022727345.1:0-743 GCF_011630105.1 Anneissia japonica
TTGCATCAAGAAAATTATAAATTATTTTAATTAGGATGAACGTTTTTCCCAAACTGAGTTAATAGTACACTGAACCAGTTATTTACATTTAAGAGACTCATACAGTAATACATACTGTAAGATTACTGTATATTTTAAAAATAATTCTCATTCTGTGGAGTTTGAACAACATACACAATACGACATTTCTTATAAACTAGAGTAGTACTGTTCATTTTCCAGTACCCATTGTCCAATTGAAATGAGAAATAAAGTAGAATTTATTAAAAATTTCTGAGGAACAGGTTGACTGCATGAGAATTTACTTAGTAAACAAAAGTGAAGGAAGCTGTGAGCTTTATCATTATTCAAGTCTTGGTACTTGATCATTAAAAAATGAAAAACATATAGTACCCTCACTGTGACAGAAAAAATTGTAGACAGGGGACACCTGTAAAATCTTGTTTGACCTTTTCAAATAGTATTTAAAAGTTCTATGTTTCAGGGGCTTCAAAGGGGTTTCCCCTGATCACTCTGACTGAACCGCTAGATATAAATATTTCAGCAACTATACTAATGAAATATCAGGTATTATAATTGGAACGTGTTATTTCAACCTTGTTTTACAATCTATCTATCTAATCATTATTCAACATCTCATTACCATGATTACCATTACTATTAATTCTAATAAAATTGTTACCTTTCTCAGAATTGTCACACATATCTGTTTTAATAGATAAGTGTTGTAGATTAATTTGCAT
>NW_022727346.1:0-511 GCF_011630105.1 Anneissia japonica
TATCTATATTTCCGTACGTCCGTAATTGGGCCGAATTTCTATATTTAAACTACGGACGTTCCGTACTTGAGAACCCTGCACTTTCGATTCCACTCAGTGCATTATGACTTTGCGGTGAATTTCAATGACGTCATCTTTGTCTCAGCGTATCAACGTCCCAGCGTATCAGCGTCTCAGTGTATCAGCGTCTCAGTGTATCAGCGTTTATAAGACAACGATCCTCCCATGCTGCCTACCTACCAATGAAAAGGTGTCATTTAAAATAATACGTACAAATGATTCATTTAAATTGCATATATGTTCTGTCATTTCTTATCTAAACCATATTCATTGTTTACAAAGTTCATAAGCGTAAACCAATTTATTTCCAGACGCGCGTCCTGTAAAGTTTGTCAACCACAGCTATGCGCTCCTTTGATGTTAACCGATTGTTGCTATTAACGATAAAAGCGGTCTAATGTCGTCTCTGGAAGACGGTCTAAATTTAGATCGGCATGTCGCTGGAAAGAGA
>NW_022727347.1:0-1898 GCF_011630105.1 Anneissia japonica
TTTTCAAACATATTTGCTTTTATAGCATTATTTAGACCCATAAAGCACAAAAATCCCCTTGCTTTGGGGGTTTCGCTGACCCCACCGGGGCTTCGACCGTGGACCTTAAGCCCAGAAAACCCCCCCCCCCCCTGGAAGAACCTGGCTAAGGGCCTGAATATAATTCAGAAATTCCTATCCTACAGACCACAAAAGTCGTAAACATAAAGAAAATCATTGGGAATGTTTACTGAAAACTAAATTTTGGACTCAAAAGTTCTCAAATTAATCCAATGGCATTCCAAATTTGGCTCATTTAGAGACGTGCCTCTGAAATGTATATTTGGCTTTCATGTTTACTCTTTTGTTCACGTTGTTTATTCACTCTCACTGCCACCTTACATTTAGCCATGGAGGAATTAGTTTTAGCCCTATCTCACCTAGCCTATTGTTTCTAACATTCTTGCTTAACAATTTGTTAGTATCAATGACGAAGGACCAGTGTTGTCCGAAGGCTGTGGTTCTATTTCTGACTGTTTTCTTACGTTGATATTTTAGCTGTTGCTTATCAAATTCGTATCTCTATTAATATCCAGCCATTGCTCCCCACAGCATTGTTGATTTTGCCTTTTAATATATATATGATTTAAATAATGTTAATTAACTATAATTTAGCTACGGCTCTCCGAATTCTCGCTGGCCTTTGCACATCCCCACTTTGTGAGGGCGTCTAATCAGTTGTGCGTTGAAGTGTACCTGCCTGGCTGGATAGAATCTGTGACAATACCCAAAGGTATTTGTGATCTGATGCTCGCCTTGTCAGCGATAGGTCGCAGGTTCGAATCCCTCCAGAGATGATGATTAGAATAATGATGACGCTGATGACGACAACAATAAAGATGATGTGCACCATATATCTTAATTAAGGAATTAACCATAATACTGATATTTTCAACAGCTCAAATGTATTTCTAGGACTGCTTTTTATGAACGAATTTTTGATGACGTAGTCGATCATTTTATGTAATGTTTACAATGTAAATAATAAGTATAAAATGTTCTAATTTTAATAGTTATTCTAAGAATGGTTATCTTCTTTGATGACAACCGCGATGTTGTTACTGTTATTATACGCATGGCAATAATGTATAGATAGTATTATTTAAACATTAGGTGTCATTACGAAGCCCCCTTATCTCAGAAAAAGAAAAAACAAAAGAAAGAAATTTAAAATTTAAAAAGCACTTAGTGTAATCAAGAATAAACATACATACAGAGATAATCTCAGTCACTAAGCCCCGCCCCTTGGATATTGTTGTTGAGGTCCCAGAAAACGTCCGCGTTAATACATACGCAAAAGTTCCACATTTAGACACGTGCGTATTTTAGCCCTGTTCTGATTGGGCAGTTGTTAAGTTTGATTGACACTCCGGAAAGGTCAATTGAGCTAAAACCCACAACTGTTTCAAACATGAAACACAAAATGTATTATCTAGGTCAAATGCTTTTAGCACGTGCGATTTTACTGCTTGTACTTTGCGTCAACGATTTACCTTATAAAAAATATATATTTAACACAAATAACTATGCAACGAATAAAGTCCACATACTCGCGTAAAAAAAGCTTTTATTGCCCAAGTACATTCAATCTCTTTTCACAGAACAGTACATACAATAAAATACAAATGATGATTGAAAAAATATATATTTCAGTTGAGTGTTTTCGCTGTCAGCGTAAACTTTTTAATCGATGCTTAACAAAGATACACTAGTTAAAAATTTTTGTTTGAATGTAGTGCGTCGTTATGGTTAAGGCATAAATAATGTGGGCCTTGATTTGATCGAACTAAAACAAATACCTTACGTCTGATGGTAACTCAATATAATGAACAAAAAGTGAGATAAATAATAATTATGTA
>NW_022727349.1:0-529 GCF_011630105.1 Anneissia japonica
ATAAGTGTACATTATATACAAGTATATAAGAATATAAGTGTATATATATAAGTATATATATAGACCTATATAAGTATATATGTAAGTATGTGTATATATGTATATATATATATATTTATATAAGTATGTATATATAAATATATATAAGTATGTATATGTATATATATAAGTATGTATATATATAATATATAAGTATGTATATATATTATAATGCATATATGTATGTATATATATATATAGGCCTATATAAGTATATATGTAAGTATGTGTATATATATTAGTATGTATATATATATGTATATATATATATGTATATATAAGTATGTATATATATAAGTATGTAAGTATGTATATTATGTATATATATGTAGATATATAAGTATGTATATATATAAGTATGTATATTATGTATATATATATACGTATATATGTCTATATATTATGTATATATATATATATGTGTGTATATATATAAGTATGTATATATGTATATGTGTGTATATATACATAAGTATGTATATATGTTATA
>NW_022727350.1:0-682 GCF_011630105.1 Anneissia japonica
AATTTTGAAGAACATAAAATGTATTAAATCACACTTCAAATGTCGGGAAAGCTCAATTCCCGCCATCTAGGAATCAAAATTTTCTCGGGGGAGAACCCCCGGACCACCCTTTCTTTTTGGGATTTATCGATTCATGGAAAAAATTATACGCATGCAACTACTCATTTGTTTATGTATTTATACACACATAAAATAAAAAATGAGAAAAATTTACCTGACCTTTTTCAAGAGGGCAAAACCTTGAATTTTAAAGAACTTTAAAAGTCATTAAAAGACATTTCAGAAGTCTGGAAAGCTCATCTCCCGCCATCTACAAACCAAAAATTTTCCGGGGAACCCGGACCCCTTTATATTTGGAGTTCATTGATTAATTGAATCATTTTCAAGGAGGGGGGGGGGTGGGACCTTGAATTTTGAAGAATTTAAAAGTCAAGTCGGGAAAGCTCATTTCCCGCCACCTAGGAATCAAAATTTTCCCGGGAAAAAACCAAAGGACCTCCCCCACCCCACACCCTTTTTTTGGGGATTTATTGATTCATGGAAAAACTACGTATGCAACTTACTCAATTTTGTTTATGTATGTATACACACATAAGGCCTATTTACTGTATTAACAATTTCAAGAGTGGAAAACCTTGAATTTGAAGAACTTAATTACTTTTAAGTTCTTCAAAATTCAAGG
>NW_022727351.1:0-1191 GCF_011630105.1 Anneissia japonica
GTTCAGGCCCGTAGGCAGGTGGGGGGGGGGGAGGGTGCGGACGCACCCACCCCACAAATTCCAACAAAAGGTCCACTTTTTAAAACCTATGATTTCACAAAATCGTTGCTAATTATTACAAAATGCTATAGCATGCATTGCATTATATGTTTGCCAGCGTATCTAACCGTTGATTTTTAATAATGTGGCATGAAATTTGTTAGAAATTGATCGTCTCCGGTGCTTGCAGATTGATCTATATAATATGAAGAATGTTATCTATAGGCATGCAGATGTACAGGACATAATGACGTTACTTTTTCCGGTCCCAAAAACACCCAAATTAAGGAAAATTTTAATGAAATATTCATGAATTATGTGTTTGAGAAATCTATTATGTAAGACCCTCAAAATGCTGCTTTGTCACTTTTCTCACAAACCCCCTCCAGGCCTCTGCCCCTGGACCACCTAATTTCAAAAAGTTTACTTTTAAAACCTATTATTTCACTAAAATCGTTCCTAATTATCGCGAAATGCTATAGTATGCATTACATTTTTTTGCCCGCTCTTTTACACGTTGATTTTTAATGAAAATGAAATTATCAGCTCCAGTGATTGCAGATTGATCCATGTCATCTGTAGGCCTACAGATGTAAAGAACATGAAAAATTACAATTTCACAGTGGTTGATTCAAGGGAGAAGAGCCCCCTAAAATTATAAAAGAAAATGGAGAAAAAAAGAAAAATCATAATTGAAGTTTGTCTGAGAGTCCTCTTTCTGGGCATTTTGAGGTGCATTAATCATAAATTGTCTTACCTCAGCCCCAATCATGGTGGGGCTGAGGTAGTATTGACTTCCTGTCTCATGTTCCTCCCTTCAGCCCCACCCTCTATTTCTCCTGCTTTTACTGTAGGTCCCTAGACAATACTCAAATGAATGAAAATTTAAATCGCGATATTACAAATTATGGATTTTAGAAATCCATTAAAAAAGGCCCTCAAAATGCTAATTTTTCAAAGCTTCCAGAAGATTCGCCCCACCCTCAGGGGGACCCATAGGCAGTCGCCCATCGTAAGGTCCACTTCGGTTGTAAAACGCACCTCCTAATCGAAAATCCTGCCTACGGCCCTGCCCTGCTGCATTATAGGCTAGGCTTATGTGGGCTGGGATCTGCAACAAGGTCTTGGACTATAGGCCTCTATACTATAGTA
>NW_022727352.1:0-2003 GCF_011630105.1 Anneissia japonica
AGTTTGAAATGGTTTCAATAAGATGGCTAAAACCCTCTTACCCCCACAATAGGTAAGGGAACACCCCAAACCCTTCCACTCTCAACCATAAGTTCCGCCCCCTTCAGATTTTAGGGACTTGGATTCAAAAGTGTTGCTACAAATCTCACACCTTTAACATATTCACTCTTTACTATACTAAGCTGGCATTTATGATTGTAACTCATTTCATTAAACCTTTATTCTGATTGGAGAAGCAAAGACTGGTACTTACCATGGTGAATATCTCAGCCAATCTCTGTATGGCATAATTGAACCAAGGCGTACGGAATGGAACATTCCTGTTCTCACACTGCACAATGTGCTCTGAGAGGGTCATGATGAAGCGCTAGGGAGAAAATTAAAAAGAAGATCTCTCCATCAGCATCATCATACTTACTTAGTATTGTTAATTAATTTCATTATGGTTTTGACTATGATAATAACAATAATAACTGTTATTATGCATCCTCATATAATAGTAATACAATAATAAAATGCTATCTTCACAGTGTATCAATTCCTTCCAGAGTCACATGTACACTGGGATGATAATGATGGCAATTTTCCAACAAATAATGCATCAATTAAAACTATTAATAGTATCAGTAACAGCACTAGTCTGCATGTAAATAGTAATTGAAACAAACAGCACTTTAGACTCACTTTAGAACAACCAGGTGCTAAAGTGCTAATAATTTATGATAGTCGCTAAAGACCTACTGTACATGTTTTTTTTACTGATTACAATAAATTCTAATCAATTTGTACCTGGAATATAATCAGGAATAGATTCTTCTGGTCACTTTGGGTGGCTTCTAGACTCTCCTGCAGACCCTCCAGATGTGATTCAGTAGTTTCCATGTCTTCTTCACTCTCACTGTCATCAGAGTCCTGCAGAACAAAATTCAAATAAAAATGTATTCTGGTAAATCTAAGAATTATTGGTAATGTACACAATATTTATATATCTTAATCAATAGTTTTATTATTTAAACAAGATTTTAGAGATCATTAGATGATACTCAGTGCTTTGGAATAGGAATTTTGATGCTTTCTAATGTAATCATAGCAAACAAGCAAGAATTATGTGATGTTGCAGTTAGTGATTAATAATAATATGTTTTTGTGGACAGATCATGACTTACTGAATATACAAATAATAATAATAATAATAATAATAATAATAATAATAATAATAATAATAATAATAATAATAATAATAATAATAATAATAATAATAACTAGCACTAAATTGAACTTAAGGGGAATATCTTTAGTGTTATTTTCCCTTTATCATGTTATTTTCTCCTTAACATTTTATTTATTTATTCTTTCTTTATACTGAATATACAATTTTAATACATACAGTAGTACTGGTTTCCAAAGTGGTTCAGTTCTTAACTACAAAATTTTAAAAGCAGATATATACATATGTTAACCAAAAAAGGTGAATAAAACTACACATTAAAATAGATTTAAAAGGAACATTGAAAGAAAATAAAAAATTTAAATAATAAATATGGATATGCAAGGTAAGAGAAAATTTAGGTTAAATTAAGATGGTATTATTGAGGATTAGAAATAGAATGCTTAAAATTTGAAAGTGTCATAGATTTTAAAGTTGGTTTTAGTATGATCTGGGAGTTTATTCCATAATTTAGTAGATCGGTATACAAAATTTCTTTTACCTTGCATATTATTCCAAGTGTATTCAATTAGTGTATTTTTACTTTGACTGCGAGTACAATGCGTATGCAAATCATAATTAAAAACAAAATTTTTCAATAAATATGATGGAGCATGACCATTTAAACATTTGACCAAACACAATTACAGTAATCAAAAAGAGGCATAACTAGAGCGTTAGTCAACATCCTTAGAGTATTATGGGGTAAAAAATATTTAATAAGGCAGATTACACCGATGCGTTTAGAGACGTTACCAGTTAATTTTTCAATATGTTCAGACCATGTTAATTTAGA
>NW_022727353.1:0-1629 GCF_011630105.1 Anneissia japonica
TTGCCTAATGACTAAAAAACATAGAAATACAATTGATTGAGATAAGCTGAGCATGCGCAGAAAGTCCCCGAAACTGGACCATCCAAAGTTAAGGCAAGTAGACCTAAATTACCAGCATTTAACGAAGGTAAGAATAATCCGGATTCTTATTTAAAAAGATATGAAAGGTATGCCACGTGATTTGGCAGTAAATTTAAGTTCTTTATTAACAGGAAAATCTACAGCCGAAGCAAATGATTACAGATACTTAAAAACTGCTCTATTGAAGCATTTCTAGTTGATATGATGGGTTTCAACATAAGCTACATCTTGCAAGACCTGAAGCTGGAGAAAGTGGGCATTAATTTGTGGAAATTTGAAAGAGGTTTTGACTAGATGGATAGAATTAACAGATGCTCACAAGTTATGACATTTTGGGCCCCAGTTACATGTGCGAAGCGCAGGATAGATTGTGGTGAAGGCCAACAATTTTTTGAGGGGGCCCTGTCAATCTGGAGGGGCCCATTATTAGGGGACCAATGATATTATTGAGAGCTCACGATACTAATTAATATTTTTGAAAAAAAATATGGAGAAAAAATGCAACCTGCAGTTTTTATGGGGCCCCTGGTAATCTTGGGCCCCGAAGATCTTTCACTCTTGCGCCCCCATCTCGGTGGCCCTGCAGAACATTGACGAGGAGAAGCCAATAATTTAATAATCAGTGCTATTGCTTTTTTCTTGTTTCACATGTTTATTGATTTCTTTCACCTTTAACCACAGGGTTTCAATTTTTTTTTTACAAACTGGAATACCAATACAAACTGTTAACAAAATATAATTCATTTTTCAAAATAAAGATGGATATTTTAACGGATGATGTAAATAAGTGCTCCTTTAAAACAATAATTTCTGACCATTTCTGTTTAATATTTTAAAAAATCAAGAACAATTTCTTAATTTATTATGACAGTCTGATTCAGAACCAAATATATAGGCTAATTGTATTATATATAGGCTAATTGTATTATATATAGGCTAATTGTATTATATATAGGCTAATTGTTTATTATATATAGGCTAATTGTTTATTGTGTATTATATATAGGCTAATTGTTTATTGTGTATTATATATAGGCTAATTGTATATTGTATTATATATAGGCTAATTGTATATTGTATTATATATAAGCTAATTGTTTACTGTATTATATATAGGCTAATTGTATATTGTATTATATATAGACTAATTGTATATTGTATTATATAGACTAATTGTATATTGTATTATATATAGGCTAATTGTATATTGTATTATATATAGGCTAATTGTATATTGTATTATATATAGGCTAATTGTATATTGTATTATATATAGGCTAATTGTATATTGTATTATATATAGGCTAATTATATATAATATAATATATAATTAGCCTATATTATAATACAATAAACAATTAGCCTATATATGATATAATATACAATTAGGCTAATTCTTTATTTCCATTTGTTTCTGTACCGTATTTCCATTGTGGTCCAACACATTAGATACGGAACAACACTCAATAACACATTATACTATATATATATATATATATATATATATATATATATATATATTAAAAACAAAAATTGTATTATATATAG
>NW_022727353.1:2085-4532 GCF_011630105.1 Anneissia japonica
AAGTTCTTTATTAACAGGAAAATCTCTTTAAATTTATTTTAGTTTATCTACAGCCGAAGCAAATGATTACAGAATACTTAAACTTCTCTATTAAAGCATTTCCAGTTGACCATGATGGGTATCGACATCTGCAAGACGCTGGAGAAAGTGGGCATTAATTTGCGGCAATTCTGAAAGATGTTTTGACTAGATGGATAGAATTAGCAGATGCAGACAAGTTATGACATTTTGCTACGAGAACAGTTTACAGATGGATGTGGGCGTGAGTAGGCACTTTTTCTTTGGGAAAGTCAGCCGAGAACCTGAAATTCCGAAGCAGTACGTTGAAGCCTGTGGAAAAATGTTTGGTCAGCCTATAAGTTTTAGGAATCCAGTTTTAAAACCCGTACCAAATGCAACCACAAAACCAGTAAACCCTAGTGTGAGAGGTCCATTCCCACTTTAAATGGTAAGCAAACCCATTCATGTAACTTGTTAATTGTGTCATTGTCAATTTTTAACATTTTCTAATCCAATAATAATTGTTATAGGAGTCAAGAGTTGGACACGTTGCCAGAAACTGCAGGGAGTACAGACAAATGTGCCGGCTTATCTTATTCCAAGACATGTCAACCGAAATCTACTTTTCATGAAGAAGGTAGTAATGAAGATCCCGAAGTGGATAAATATAAACCAGACATAAGTGCTTGCATGGTTGAAAGGAAAGGAGCATCATTAGATGACTGCTGCTGCATAGATGAAGAGGTTAGTCAGGTAATGCCTACATGTAGGCATTTTCTTTCTATTATGAGCGCAGCTTGTACAATTTACGAAGAGAATGCCAGTTTCCACAGGTACTGTTGCTCGCATTCAGTTTCTGTTCTCCATGAAAGTGATGGCATGGTGTGGTGGTAAATAAAGGATTTGTTTTGTGTTACCTAGACAACTGACTGGCAAGATGAAAAAAAACCATGTGTTTTAATAATGGTACTGTTAGGAACTCATAAAGAACCATTATATATCTGAACTCCATAATAAAATATAGTTTAAATTGAATTTTCTGTAGTATTTAAAATGTATTTATTGTATTTGTTACCATTTTTATAGTTCTATTATTATTTTTCTGGTATTTTAGTATTCTCATTTGGGGACCACGGTGGAAATAAGTTGCTTTTTGTACTTTCCTGTGTTTTTATCCTTAAATGTTTTCCCAGTCCATATCCTTTTTAATGTTTTTATATAATTTTAATGCCTTTTGTATGTGTCTCTGTACACGCCAATGTGGAGAAGCAAATATATAATCTCTATTTATACCCTTGGATAAAGATTATTTATTCCAATAATTCAACTTTAGTAATTCTTGTGGGCATTTTCACCTAATATCCTGGACGCACTCACCTGTGTAGCAGATTTTGAATTCCAGAGACAGATATTGTGGACAAGCTGTATTTTAGCAAAAAAAAAAGCCATTGTTTTATGATTATGGGGTATATTTGTGAGGTAGGCCTAAGTATTGTATGTGTTAAAATAAAACAATTGCAATTTGTATTTTGTCAGTTTCTTTGTAGGTGTGCATGGCATGGTGGAAACCGACTCGGGCGGACGAATGCGGCTTGTTTCGAAAAGGATTTTTGATGTGATTAGGTAGGCCTGTGCATTTTATATACTTGTACACGCTGATGAAAATCAATTTGCAAAATCATGTTAGACTAATAAATACTTTTTACTGCACTTTCATTCAGTACTTGTATACTGTTTTTCAAAGTCGTACAGTTGCATAATTAAACAATATAATATACAATTACAATACAAGTAATTAAGAATTAAGAAAGTTTTTAAAAGATAAAATAGTCATGTACGTATATGTATACCGGTATACGTACGTTTAATGCGTATTCTTTTTTCCATGAATCGATAAACCCCAAAAATTAAAAATGGTCTGGAGTCCAGATGTGTATAAGAGACAGGTATTATATATAGGCTAATTGTATATTGTATGAGCTTTCCTGACTTCTAATTTTCTTCAAAAAAAAAATAAATAAATAAAAATCAGCTCACAGGTCCTGAAAAGGTAGACCTAGAAGTTTTTATTTTTTATTTTTTGACTGAGGGAGGGGGATCAAGACCCCTGACACCCCAGATCCGCCAATGTGAATTGGGAGAAAATGTAACTTGGTTGGGGTCTGGATAAACTCTCTTTCCGCTTTCTTTTCTTGAATTTCTTTCTGATCATACAAAAATCTCCATAGACATTATACTGTATATTTTCTGCCAAAAAGTTGGGGGCCCCAGTCCCCCGGTTGCGCCAGCCATGTCCTACATAAAATGGCCATGGAGGTCTGAGATAATGCTTAACTGTAGTGGTGGACCTTCCCTATTTCTACCCCATAAAACAAAAAACATAAATAAAGAAAGTCCATTGAATCTTCTGACTGACTGATATATATTCTTGTTTTTTTTTTGTTTTT
>NW_022727354.1:0-528 GCF_011630105.1 Anneissia japonica
GTGGGATCCCCTTCAGGCGCGGTGACCTGACCAGGGTTATTTGAAACGGGCAATTTTTAGAGCACTATTTCTAGCTCCTTCCTCATGCAGTGGAGGTGAGCAGTGCGATCCTAAAGAGGGCTGCTCAGTCACCTATGCGACTGCCGAATCTTACATCCGTTTCGAGTATGCAGAAAGCGACCATATAACATAGGTCGCCTGTGTGTAGGCTTGCAGCTCGCAGCTTCCAGTGTATCCTCACCTGCTACTTCACTGCTCCCCCATCGCCACAGGACTTTTTTGGTGATCATGACTTGCGCGTTAATTGATTTAAGTGAAGGAGGTGTGCGCATAATCCAACCTCACTCTCTCGTTCAGACATGAGTTGTCCAGGGGCACAGCTTGGCTGAGACGGCTGGGCTCAAGTTGAATGCAGGAGTTGCCGGGACGGTTGTTGCTAACAATCGGGACCGCCTAGGGGACTCCCTCCCGTTTTGAAAGGTTTACTCTTTTGGTTGACATATGGCCGCTTCTAGAAGTATTCCAGGC
>NW_022727355.1:0-509 GCF_011630105.1 Anneissia japonica
CAGAGATGAAAAAAAAAAAATTTACAAATTGATTTGAGATATGAGGACGACACTTTTTGGGGCCTGTGTTGAAGGATAGGACTTTGCATCCCTATCTCCTAACGTTATGAGATCGAACGAAGACAGGGTGAGCTTCGTGGGTGGGCTAGGTTCCGTGACTTTTGGACCTCGCAGAGATGAAAAAAATTTTTTTTACAAATTGATTTGAGATATGAGGACGACACTTTTTGGGGCCAGTGTTGAAGGATAGGACCCTTCGAAGACAACCGAGAAATCCGAATTCCGCGTCTTTCGTTACACGAAGGAGAGAGGGAGGAAACCGTGTTTTCGAGACGGAATTCGTGCACCCGTATCTCTTAACGTTGGGAGGGATTCGATCGAACGAAGCATAGGTGAGCTTCGTGGATAGGCTAGGTTCCGTGACTTTTGGACCTCGCAGAGATGAAAAAAAATTACAAATTGATTTGAGATATGAAGACGACACTTTTTGGGGCCAGTGTTGAAGGATA
>NW_022727356.1:0-7295 GCF_011630105.1 Anneissia japonica
ATATTTTTTTCAATGTTCCTTGTCCATCACGAGCTTGGCGAAAGAATCGATAAGACTTCTGAAAGGTTCGCGGTTTCGGTCGTCGTGCAGGCCGTTCACTATGTCGGCCACGCCCTGGCGCAGACGCATGTCCTTCATGTTCGCCTTCGTCGACCCGTAGCACAGATGCGACGGTCGACAGCACCTGGAGTGTTCCTCCACGCACATCTCGCACCTCATGGGATCGTGCCGAACGACGTGACGCTCCATGTTCTTTCCGCCGTGAGAGAACAGTTCCGTCGACGTCAAGCCGCCGTACTTCCATCTGGCAGTCGTCCTGTAGAAGGTCTTGTTCGTCGAAAGCCAGCACCCGCTGACGGGAAACACCTTGCACGCCGTCAGTTTCGCAGTCATTTCCTTCAGCAGCTTCTCCGGTTGCCGTCCCGTTCTGATCGCGACAGTTGACACCGAAATCCTGTCCAGGACGGGGTCGTAGTACCGGTCGCCGAAATGAGCTCGGAGGGCGTAGTGCAACGACACGTCGTAATCGGCGGCGAAACAGGTCGGTACAGGCTCCGACGCGATGCGTGCCGACACCTCCGTTTCCGAGCGAACGGCCTCTTCGCCAACGTACGCTATCGTCTTCGTGTCCAGGATGCGCCACGCGGTCCTGTTTCCGGACGCGCGCCTGACGAGCGCGTGACATCCCATGGACACCGTGTTCGAAAAGGACACGTTGCACCGGACTCCCCGTCGTTCGTCGAGAACCACCGCCTTCAACGGCCATCTCATGTCGAGCGGGACGTCGTACTCGGAGGTCGGAGCTTCCACCGCGTACACAGCCTCCACGGGCGCCTTCCTGCCCAACAAGCCCATCGGACGAAACGTATCGCGTGTACAGGACCGGCGGAAGATCCGCGGGGTTCAAGTATTGCCGAGGAAGATCGAGAACCGGTCGTCTGACGTCTCTCGACGGACCGCGATATTCGGTCAGGGACATCTTGCAGACGTTGGAAAAGCAAAGACGAGGCGGAGTCACGTCAGACGACGTAAACGGTGTTTTTTCGGGACGCTGCGCAGTTATCGTTCGAGTATTATCAAAAAATATTAAAGAAAGACAGACTTAAAAAAATAGAAAGTCAAACACACTGGTTTATGTTTATTTTTTGTTCAAGTTTTATTTATTTATTCATTCATTCGTTCGTTCGTTCGTTGGTACGTACGTCTGGTTTTGGGTAATTTATGGTAGTTTGCACACGAGAACCGTATCTGTTTCTCGAAGCGGGAGACGGAATAACTCTGGGGTCGAAATCGATCCGACAGATCGCATTCGACGAACACGACCGTGTCCCACACCTTCCGGAAGAGCTGTAAATTCCTCTCCTCGCTTTGAACTAGGTGGAAGACGTTCAGACAGTCTCTGATTAAAGTACCTTTGCATTTCTCGAAGCATCGACGACTTCGAAGGGGTCGTCGACACGGTTCCATCCTCTCCGGGAACGTTCTACGAAGAAGATCGGTGTCGCCGAAATGGTTTACGAATTCGGCGAAGAGTTCCCTCCTTCTGTCCTGCATCCATTTCAGTTGCAGGCGTCTCGCCTCTCAAGAGTCAGTTCGTTCGGTCGGCGGCATGTTAGTTACTGACCCGCAATACCTTGCGTGGCCCGTTTTTGTCTTTTCGCCTGTCCGTGAATGAAGTTCGGCAGGATCCTCACGTCCTCCTGGTACAGGTGCGTTCCGTAGTAAATTGACAATTCCAACGTAACCGCGTTCGGCAGAACGTCCGGTAAAGGCCGCAAGACGGGGAGGCGTCCCAGAACGTAGGACGGCGGACCGCACCTCGTCCTGTTCGCCCGCTCGTCCGAATCGACGATCGCGTTCAGTTGCTCGATGCGGAGGTCCAGATCTCTCTTCGCGGCGTCGGCCTTCTCCTCGTGAAAATGTTTCCTTCTACCCGTAACATCGGTGGTCAAAGTGCTGCACACGTCGGACGCCAACCTGTCGATGGCTTCAGAGACAGGAACGGAGCTTCTCGTCGAGGATGCGTTTCCGACGCATCAACTCGTTCAACTCCTTGGCGTTGTGCTCGCGGAGCTCGTCGGCCGTCGCGGAACCGATCGTACCTTCCGCCAACGACAGGCGGTATCCCCTTTGCACCCTTCTTGGATGGCAAGCTTGGACGTCCAACCACACCGAGTTCGTTTCCGGTATTGAAACGAGACACCGCTTCAGTGGACACTCGTAGCACGAGACGTCGTCGCACACTGTCGTCCACTTCAGCAACTTCGGCCACCTAGGTGCGAGTTCGTACAGGGCGTGCACCGTCCGCTTGTCGGTCAGAACCGAATTGCACCGCTTTTCCTGGTTGAACGTCAAAATCAGGTATAGTCGATTCTCGGTCTCGTCGGCGTTCAAGATGCCCCACCACAGAATTTGGCAATCGCGTCCTCGACCTTCGGTCCATCGAAGATGGAACAGCGAGGTGGTGCCGAGAGAAGCGACGACGTTTCTGAAGTTCATCCGCACCTGCACAACCGGTCGCTCGAAGCCGTTCCTGGCGACGGCGTTCAGCGCCTCCGTCACTCGACCGCCGAAGACGAACGGTTCGCAACAGCCGAGAAGATCCTGGCATCGACGATCGTTCGCCATAAATCGGTCCATGCACGTCATAAGATTGGACGCGAATTCGTTGATCTCCACGATTCGGAAGTTCTTCGTGCACACCAGCAGATTGCGTTTGGTCCGTTCCAGCAACGCATCTTTGAGACCTTCGTTCAGAAGCAGGTATGCGGCAACGGACACGGCGAACACGTACGCGTTCAGGTCGCCCAAGTGCTCTTCCGACTTGCAGTCTTCGTCCAGAAACCGCAACAACCTCACGGTCGTTGCGATCGGGCGCGAACACGTCGCGACGGAGGAAAGATCCAACAGTATCTGGCCGCCGGAACTATAGACGTCTTCTCCGCATCCGAGTCTAAAGTCCGCGAAACCTTGTACGAAGCCGGACATGACCGTCCAACGTCTCAATCCATTTTTCGCACTGTACGTGTACGTCCCGCTTCCTTCTCCGAGTTTGATGTTGAAAGTCAACGCCATGGTTCGTCGCGAACGAACAATGCTACCCGAATTACTTATTCTTCTTGTTTTTATACTCGACGATCTCTTGTTTAAAAGGAATCAACTGGCTTCGAAATTAGCATATGAACGCGAGACGCAGAAAGTAGAATACAATCGGCATGCTGTTCTTCTTCGCCCTGATAGTGATGTTAGTTTCGGTCGCGTATCCTATGCCGACCGAAGATCAATCGCCTTCGACGGACGAAATCGACGTCTCTTTCGCAAAGAGCGTCGGCATCCCGCCCATCGTCGAAATGCCAGTGGTGAAGGAGTGGCGAACCTTGTTCGTGGGCGCGAACAACTCGGCGTTCGTGTTCGATCTCGATCGAAATCTAGAATCCTCGACGGCTACGAAGGTTGACAATGCCGGACTCGGTTGACAAAAAGAAGTGCAGATTGAAAGGGAAGGAAGAACACGACTGCCAGAACTACGTGAAAATCGTAACTCCGGATTTAACGAACGGTCGAGTGTTGATCTGCGGAATCAACGCTCAGAAACCGAAGTGCATTCATGCCGAGATGTCGAACTTGGAGAGTGGTTGGAGGAGAAGGAACGCGACGGACGGCCTGTACAATTGTCCGTTCGCCGTTGATCAAAAGGTAACTTCCGTCTTCGCGGAGGGAAGCCTGTACGCCGGGACGGTCGCCGATTTCAACGGCAGGGATTCCGCACTGACGAGGTCGATGGGCAACGCCGTTCCTCTCATAACCAAGAGGCACGATTCGTTGCGGCTGAATCACCCGAAATTCGTCGGTTCGTTTGTAGAGGGAAAAGAAGTGTTTTTCTTCTTCCGAGAAGTTTCCGTAGAAAACTGCGAGAAGATTTACTGTTCGCGAATCGCTCGCGTTTGCACCGACGACAAGGGAGGCAGAACGATACTGGACTCCAGCTGGACGACTTTTCTGAAGGCGCGACTCGACTGTTCGTTCCGAGGGGAATTTCCGTTTCGCTTCAACGATGTGTATAAGAGACAGGTCCGCGGAGGAAAGGTCTTCTACTACGCAGTTTTCACGACGGGGGAACACGAAATACCCGCCTCGGCCATCTGCCGTTTCGGCCTCGACGACATAAGGGACAACTTCGATAGAGGTCCGTTCTTGCGACCGACGGCGCCCTGGGGACGCATCCCGGACGAGGACGTTCCGGACAACAGACCGGGCGATTGTTCGGTCGACTCGACTCTACTCTCGTACGAAGATCTAAACTTCGTGAAATCGCACCCGTCGCTGTACGAACCGGTCGGAAGTGGGGACCTTTACGCTCGTTCGACAAAACTACAGGTTGAAGACGTTGACCGTGACTGAGACCGGTAACCGTACGGTCGTTTTCGTCGGAACGGACGACGGTCGAGTCTTGAAATGTGTATAAGAGACAGAAGACAGACTTTAAAAAAAATTGAAAAAATCGGGCCGTCCTTCTGTACGTCATGCGCGCGACGGAGCAACCGATCACGAACGCCGGGTTGCACGGGAAATTTTTGTACGTAACCTCTACCGATCGACTTTACGAGATCCCTCTTCAACGGCATTGCCGACTTCTGAACGATCGCACCCGCAAGCAAGATCCGCATTGCAGTTTGATGTCGACGAACGCCGGCGTCGAGTTGGAACCAAGACAGTCGGAGCACGTGCAGACAGTGGAAAAGACGAAAGCGGACGTCGAGTTGGAACCAAGACCTTCGGAGCACGTGCCGAACGCCGAAGTCGAGTTTGACCGAAGGTGTTCGGAGCACTTGCCGAACGTGCAGGCGAAGAACGCCTATCTGGACTCGCCGTCGACGGATCACATCAGTCTCGTCGCACTCGCGGAAATCGGGTGGACACTTTGTATAGTTGAAGCTATAGGCATTGTTTGGTTGATCTTTAAATTTACTTTGTTGGTACGGTAAAAAAAAAGAAATTATTCGTTTTTTACATATCTGTGTATTTTTATAATCCGTTTCTGTTAGAGTTAGGAACATGCGAACAGGGGCAAATGCATTGTTGATTTTAAAATGGAAATAAACGAAGATTGACACATAATTTGTTTGTTTTTCTTTTCTTTTATTTCGTCTAATCAACACTCAACCAGCATAATTAATAATGAAAGTTCCTGTGAACCGAATAACGTACATCGTACTTAATGTCGAAACCTAAGACGCAGGGAAGTATACTATAATATGAGCATTTGTTCATCAGCAGTACGACGGTCGGACTATCCACCTGCTGGACGTACGTTCTAAGTAACCTGGGCAATGCCTCGTGACGCACGTCGTTTGAGACGATCGTTCGCTTGCACAGCAGGGAAGGCATATCGTCGTACCATTCGTAGGAATATGTGAAATAACACTCAGAACCTTTGGTTGCAACCGCAATGCTTTTGTTTCCCTCACTTTCGTCGTTGTAATATTCGAAGGTACGATTCTTCAGTCGACCGAACGTTGGATTTTTGACTATTATTATTTCGTCCTTTATTATTCCTTCGCCCTCGATGACACCGTAAAATCGAACGTCCTGGCTGTTTCCTATCGTGAATCGATGAAATCCCTTCGCCAGAAAACCACGCATCACTAAGTAACCTTCGGAAATCTCGTCCCACCCGTGCATTCTATGGGCTACTTTTTTTGCAATTTTTCTTTTCATCGACGTCTGCACCGGATGCATTCGACTGATCAATATATCTTATTCGGTGAAAATCGTCTCGTTACTGCCATCTCCTTGCAAAAATTCAGGTTTTTAGAGTTATATTATTCAACATTCGTTCAAATATTTACGGGCGCCGACGCAAAAGTCGCGAGCACGTGCGCACAGGGGATCGCCGCAGCGAAGAACGAACAACTTCGTTCACCCACCTCCAAGATCCTTGCTGTGGAACACCAACTCGTCCCTTCTCGTCGCTCGTTCCTCTTCGATGGACGTCGTACGACTGAGCAATCCGGTTTTCCTTCCCCCGACGCTGCAACCGTCAGTCTGGTCGGCACTCCTTCGACGGTGAGTCGAACCTCCCGCAATCGATCGGAGGCGCCACGACCGCAGGCGGAGGCGAGGACGCCGAGGACGCTGTCCTTGTCTGGATTCGACGGGCACCTCTTTCGGAGGGCATCCAGCAGGGCGGTCGCGTCGACGAAGTCGTTGCGACACGCCGCGAACAAAGGGTGCTGCGAAGCTCCCTCGTGTCTGACATAGTACGGCGCCGGCCGAAACAGACCGAGCGCGGCGCACGCTCTCCTGAACTTTGGAGAGTTTTTTTCCTTCTTCGACAGTCGGCGAACGCTCGATAACGAAATCGTCTTCGTCCTCTTCAGACCGTCCGCGAGTTCGACGAAGGCACCGGCGCAGACCTCTAAAGCCGACGCAGGATCGTCGTGCGTCAGCGCGATCTCCACCAACTTCCGGTCCAGTTTGGAAACTAGAGGTTCCGCGTCGTCCCTCACGTTCAGCATGCCGACCGTGGTGACTGTACGGTCCTCTCGCAGGTACGCGTATCTCTTCTTCGCCGTCGTCAGCAGCAGCCGTCTGTACGTCCCCCTCCGGACGAACTTCTGCCATCCGTTTCCGCCGACGGTTTTTTCGAATTCGATATGCAAGTCGGGTCTGCCGTTCGTCCCGACCTTCACGAACAGCGAGTCCGTGTCTCCGTAAACCACCCGAGCGCCCTTGCGTTCGGCGCAATTCTTCAACTTGGCCAGCTGTCTCCTGCAGCTCGAAGTCACGTGGTTGTAGAGTCGACCTCTTCCGGAGATGGCCAGGCATCCGATGCACGCGTTCGCCACCCGTTTGTACGCGGCCGATCACTCCGGTCGTTCGTCCCGTCCTCGCACCAGCCTCTTGAGTACGGACAGTAGAAGACCTTCGAGCACGCTCGCGTCGACGAAGGACCCGTCTTCGAGAGCGGTCGCCTCGTCCACGTTCCGGTCTACGACGAACCTGGGATAGTAGGACTTGAAGTCGTACACGTCCACGTGATCGTGGATGCCGGGCACTGGTTTGAGAACGAGACCTCCGCCTCCGGCCGGCTCTTCCGCCGTCTCTCTTTGACGGGGAAACACGAAACCCCGTCTCGCAGCCTCCCTGCAGAGCATGGACGACAGCATCTGCTTCCTCGTTCCTCCGGGAAAGGTGCCCGTCAACCTTGACGCGTCCAAGACGGTTTCCACAAGACGCCTGCTGCGCACCTTGCGTTCGTAATCTCGGAGGACAGACAGCTCCTCATCAAGCAC
>NW_022727356.1:7902-8840 GCF_011630105.1 Anneissia japonica
GTCGAAGGCGCACGGGCCGAGTTTGTAGACGAGCACGTTTCTGACGAGGTCGACGGTGGCGATCGCTACGCTTGCCAGAGATGCCGCCTCCCACACGTCGGAGAGCGATGCGTACCTGGAGATCGCGGCGGCTAACACGAACGCGTGCACCACGTATTCCGAAGACAGAGGGTAGACGATCGCTCCTGCGAACACGTCCACAAACAGGGTAGCCACGACGATCGGAATGCCCGCGTTTCTGTACCACCCCCAACCGCTGCCTCTACGAAAGCCATCGGACGAATTCGTTATGTGCAGCATCGCCGGTGCTATTCCGGTCGGCATGTACACGAGCGCAAACTGCACGAAGCAGTAGATTGATCCGGCAGTCCCTCCTAGTTCCACGACCGGACATCGACGATGGTCGGCATCCCATTTGAGAGCGTCCGACACGGCTCGTTGACAGGTGCGATCCGTTCCTTCGGCACCGCATTCCCGCAACGGATCCAGATACGATGCCCCGCACGGTCCGATCAGAAATTTCAGGTTTGTGAAGAACGAAATGTTGGCGGATGCGCAGAGACTCAGCCGGCACGCCGATACCAGACTTGATGGCGCTCCGACTTTGACGAACGTCGCGTACAGGAAGGCGGGCAGGAATATCGCGTACCAATCGACGATCGGATGCACGTTCGCCTGAAGAAGAACGTCCACCACGAGCGAAGTCGCGATGCAGGACGAGATCAGCGAACATAACGTCGATTCTTTCATCATAGGTGGCCAGCCGCGTCGGTGACCGATGACGTTCATACTGAAGATAGGAATCCTACTTTTTTCCCCCTAAGGAAGGGGAGCCTGGAAGTGAAAATCGACCTCGCCATCTGCCAGATCGTTTCTGACGACGGGACATCGAGCGAACCTGTACACGGCGTTCATGCACTTCCGGAATTCGAGCGCGT
>NW_022727356.1:8899-11144 GCF_011630105.1 Anneissia japonica
CTGCCCTGAGTACCGTCTCTTCCCCTTTCTTATCTCTGACGACCGGTTCGCCGAAATAAAACGCACCCGATTCGCCGGGTTGCAAAGGAAGCAGCCTCTCTCTCGCTTCCGTCGTGAAGTCAACGGATTTCATGGCGATTTCGCGAAACCGCACGTCCGGCGCAGGGCGCGGCAGGGGCAGCACCAGTATCCTGTGTCGTTCCGTGGTCCTCCATGGGGGTTTCCTTGCGCTCGCCGTCAGCGCTCTTCGGTATGACTCGGGATGCGCGTATTCCCTGTGGTTGGTGAGCAGCACCTTGTAGAACAAGGCGCTGACGTCTCGAACGTCGAACGTCGTCTCTCGATCGCCGTACCTTACCGGAATGTTCGAGTAAGGATCGCCTTTCCCTGCGCTCGCAACTTTCGCGGAGGCTGCTGTCGCGAACGCGAATCGGATGCGATCGGGATTCGTGCAGCACAGTTTTCGGTACACGTACGCGGGGAGTCGGTGAGCCGTGAGAAATATGCTCCCTTCTTCCTCGTGGTAACAAACGAGAGTGTCGGCATCCATCAATATCCACTGTTTCGGGCGGACTACCGATCGCAGAGCTCGGCGAGCTTGCTCGGTCGCGACGAATTCCGAAAGCTTGATATCCTAGTCGCCGTTCGTCAACGTGGGCAGGATATCGTCGTCGTCGTCGTCGTTGTCTTCAGCTTCGTCGTTCACGTCTCGTTCGATCACCCTCCACCCATCCCAACCGGTCTCGCTCAACCTGTCGCGAAGGGTTACCTCTCGGTTCCCTTCGTGACCTGAGACGAACCAAGAAGTATCTAACCTGATCGTCTTCATTTTGGCGGCTGCGGCATTTCTTGGAGACGCTAATCTTCGTCTTCGTGTCCTTCTCCATGGCGAATTCTTTGTACGGTGTGCCACCCTTCGCAGGTTCGCCGTGATAAAGAACTTGAAAACGCTACGTCATCAAATCAAATCAAATAAAAAAATCCGTCCAAAGACCGCTGGCGTACCCTCGACTTCACTGAAGTGACGTCATGTGTTTTTTGAGCGATGACGTTGCGAGTGAGGGCGTTCGAGGCTTCGTCATTGATAACATCTCGCGCGCTATTGGCGGAACGAGTTCTGGTACCCTTGACGTCATGAAAGTTCGATGACGTCTGCGAACTGTTTTAGCATATAAGTGCACCGCGATTCGAGATCGGGAAACATACCGCAAAAGATGTCGTCCCAAGTAGATCGCAGACTTCAATACAGGTTCAAATCGGAAAAGGACTGGTACGCCGTCGATAATGTGGATTCCTACGGAGACGCCAAGAGAAAGATAATGGAACGAAGAGGCATGAACAGAAACGAGTCGATGCTCGTCCTTCATCTGGAAGACAACGAGACACCTCTATCCGACCAGGAACCGATAGTCAGAAACAGGAGGGTGATCGTCCAACGGCGTCCGTGCGGCTTCGAAGCCATCGCCGAACAGGAGTTGCTGAATGAAAAGATAGCTGAGAGAAAGAGGTTGAGCAGGGAGGACGATATTTACAGAATCAAAAGTCTGTACTATCGCACTCGCAGTCTCGTTCGTGGCGTCGAGTACGACGAGATAGGGCGACACCCGGATTCCTCTCCTCTAGAATTCGCCGACATCCTGATGGCCGTCCTGGAGAAAGTCGACTCCCCGGCCGACATGAACGCCTGCATCGAATCTCTGCGAAGAGCCAGGGCGACGTATCCCGACTATCTACACATCTTCGGATACGAAGGAGACGAACTCGATGCCATTCTCAACGTTGCTTTTGGCATCCACCGAAATCCGGAAGTCGGCCGGAAATCCTTCGATTTGGCTACAAAAACACGTAAGCGTATGTACAGGGAGACCGCTAAGAATCTCATCGATTTGGAATTCGCCGTTTGCAATCTCAGAAGAAGGCGTGACGCCATCTATCCCGATTCGAACGACGAGAAGACCATTCTTTTGACTATGGACACCATCAGAAATCTGTTGTTGGCCGTTCGCAACGTCGGCGACATCCACGTCTGTTACCGAATGACTCTCGGACTGCATGAGGCGACTAGAGATCTCCGGCACATGCATTATTACTTCTCGAATCCGATGGAAGCTCTCAAGAACATGCTGTGGGACATTAAATTATTATAGTTTTGATATCTCTAACTTTCTGTTGAATCGAAAAATAAAAATTACTAAAAAATGAAATTATACGTTTGTTGTGTGAATATTATTAGCATCTTCCAAAC
>NW_022727356.1:11228-16359 GCF_011630105.1 Anneissia japonica
GTGCAACGCAGCGAGAGAAGCGACGAAGGACGAACCGGCGATCAGGTTGCAGTTATCCAACATTTCCAATTTTTGGGACGAAGTCATGCACGGAACGGAATGCAGACGTGAGATTTGCGGAGATTGCAAGAAGAGCACGCCGTGCAGTCGATGCGTGTTATTTTCGTGCGTTGTCTGCGGCGAGATGTCCATTCGCGCTCGGGTCGAACGGAGTGTCGACCGATGTCGCGCTTGCCACAGCGACGCCGTTCGCTCCTCCAGAAGGAGAGATTGCGTTCGCGAGGTTTTAAAATCAATGACAGTGGAGACCGCGGTCTTGGACTTCGTGACGATCCTCAAACTCGTGCAGGTTGAGCTGGCTCATCACGATCCGTACGAGATATCCGTGGCAATGAACGGATTCGAGGACGAGGGGTACCGACTCGGGAAAACGTTCGCGAACCACCTTCTCGGTTTGCCTTCCTTGCAACGGTTGACTCTGGTGGACATGCCGATCGTCGACTCTTTCGTGATGACCCTGATTCGAAAGAGGAACGTCCTCCTGCAAGTTCGGTTGGTGAGATGTCGCAAGTTGAGGTTCTTCGCCGTCGTCGAAGACGAAGACGGCGGAGAGCGCGTATGCGACGATAACTCGCCTCCGATCCTCTGTCTGGAGGAGATGCACGTGTCTCCGATCAGGCTAGCGACAACGTTCGACGGAGTCGTTTCGGAGATCGTTCTGAGAAATTGCGAGTTCGACGCGGACGAGCTCACGACCCTTGAAAAAATGAAGGTTGTAGTAGAATGATGTCGATCCCATGTATTTCAGATTTAGACAAAAAAAATAATAAATGATATGGGAAAAAATACCTAAAAACTTTGTCGGATTTTTTTTTAGTGTGTGAAAGTTTGCGAACTTGACGTTGAATGAGCGACTCACAGGCGAACATAGAAAGATCGAGGCAAGGTGACAATTTTTTTTTTCGTATTTTTTTTTGAATCGGCTTTCAAACAAGCGTAGTCCGAGCGTGAATTTCGGACAGTCTGTTGGTGTAGTACGAGCTTCGACCCTCCTTCACGACCGGTCGGTAGCTTCCTGAATTGTCCATGCGCCTTTTAAGGCAGCAGCTGAGCAGGAACAAGCTCACGATCAATACGGCGACCGCAAGACATATCGTCAGCGCCAAACGCAACTCATCTTGGGCGAAGAAGTCCATGGTCGGTTAACTCGGTGTCCTCGAAAACACACTTATACACTATGAAGATTAGCGTTTGATCGAGTGACGACGAAGACCGCTACGATGTTTATTACGACTGCAATATTTCTGATGTTGCTATCGGCTTCGCCGGGCCGGTGCCGGAAGCAGTCGGGAAGTCTCGGAGATTTGAAGTTCGGTTCGAAAGGGAGGGACACGTTCGTGGTCGTGCCGGACGACACGTCGGCGGAAGATCCGTCGTCTTGCGAGAAGTCGTCGTTGCTGAGCGTCCTGCCTTACGATCTGGGACTCGTCTTCCTGTCGAACGTGACCGTGCTGCCGATGTGCGGGGAGGGAATCATCGCGGTCGCCGACGGACGGGACGGATGCAACGTCTTCTTGATCGACAGCCACGTGCACGTCGAAGGATTCGAGTTCCGCTGCGACGGGTACGTCGGAGCGAGAGGCGATATCTCTTCGTCGGTGCGCGTGACCGGTGTTGGCAGGGCGTTCAACGTGACTTTGAAACGTTTGAGTTACACGAACGGCTCGAACGAGACTCACGTCGAGGCTCCTCCGAAAGTCGTGGTTCGGGCGTCTCCACTTCTTTCCGAAGGCTCCATCCGTCTGAATCGTGTGACCGTCAAACGGGTAGTCGGAGGATCGATGTGTATAAGAGACAGGTCTCGCTCAACCTGCCGCGAAGGGTTACCTCTCGGTTCCCTTCGTGACCTGAGACGAACCAAGAAGTATCTAACCTGATCGTCTTCATTTTGGCGGCTGCGGCATTTCTTGGATCGTCCTCGTACGTCGGTGAGCAGTCGCCGTGAATCGGTTGCCAGACCAGGTACTTGATCGGATAGTAGACGACGTACCACGTGAACGTGATCGAGCGATACCACCGGAGACGGTCGCAGAACACGTTTCCGATGAGTCAGTGAAAGCCGTAACCTACGACCTGATACCAAGTTTCGAATCCCTCGCAACCGTCGACCGTATGCCACAGGGATTGAAAGTTGTACATGGTCTCGCGCAGATTCTTCTTCCTACCGTGATTGAGGACGAGAGGTTCCACGAACTTCGTGATTTCGTACAGCGTCTTGCATATTCCGGCGACTACGACCCTGGCGGCGACTATGAGGTGGCTGAGAAGATAGCAGGCTACCGCCGTCACGATGGAAATCCAAAAGTACGGTCTTATCGGCAGCCACCTAAACGCGGTTTCCAGCAGGGCTAGCTTCAGACCCATGCCGATCGTTTCACAGACAGGCGTCCGCGAACGCTAACATCGCTTCCGACAGTCCGGTGTAGGGGTGCTCGCAGACTGCACCGTAACGGTCGACGGGACAGACGCAGTGCTGCCCGTTCTTGGCGTCCGAGTAGACGCACCTACCGCCGTTTCGTTCGCAGCCGGAACAGTCGACGGGTACTTTGTGCGAGGCAATCTTCCTTTCGCAAACCGGCCCCGCAAATCCGTCGTCGCACACGCAGTACTTGGACGCGCCGTCTTGCTCCATCGTTCACGTCCGCCGCCGCCGCACAAGTGGTCGTCGCACCTATCTTTCGGCCTTCGCACCAAGAGCGCGAGCAACGTCACAGTCGTAGCGATCAACAGAGCCACGAACGTCATCCGACAGAACCCGCGGTCGCATTTGCGATCGACGACGTGTTCCTGCTTGGTTCGATCGAATCTGCACCTCCGAACTGTACGGACCATACGGTGACGGCGACGATTATCGATACCGAGATGACGAAAATCGTCAACACCGTCAAGATGACTTTAGACTTCGAAACGAACGGTTTCCGGTATACCATACTCACACTTTTATTATTATTATTTTGTTTTAGTTGAATAACTTTCTCCAAAGACATTAATGCCAGGTTGACTAAGGATACATTAAACTACATTGAAAAAAAAATGCATTTTTTAGTTTCTCTTTATTTTCTTTAATGATTCAAAATATATGTAACAGTTTGCATTTTTATTTACAATACGAAAACAAAATATATATGTAAGAGAAAAAGAAAATGTTCACGCTCTGTACACACGGATGCCGTCCGGAATTTGGCATTCCGACATCTTCATCTCGATCAAGCATCTGCTCAGCGGACATCTCGCCGTCCGTCCGGAACAGGATAGACACATCAGTAGATGTTGGCAGGGGAGGGTGAACACGTCCGAGACCGCATCCAAGCACACCTTGCACGAGTCGGACTCTTTCAGGGTTCTCAGCGATTGCCAATCGAAGTCCTCCGGACACAGTTCGCGGAGAACGTTGGCCACCAGATACGCCATCTCGCCCTTCGCCGGATGGGATCGGACCATGTCCTTTGCGATCGCCAGAACGTCCGCCACTCGATCTCGTTCCACTCGACCGGTCCCCAGAACGGCGGAGACCCAATCCTTCGTCGATGCACGGTCTTGTTCTGTCGGAGAGACTGAGAATCCGTCGATCCGACGCTCGGCCACGGTTCGATGGTACGGGTCGTCTCCGTCGCAGTGGACCACGCATCTCCTCCTTATCTGGAGCGGCATGTTTCCGATTATCAAGTAGTATTCGATCGCAACTTCGGAAGCGACGACGTCGGTCGGAGAATGTACCTGGTATTTTTGAACGTTAGACGAGATGTTTATCTCGTTCCTCAGCATGACCTCTTTCAGGCATTTGACAGTGTTCCGACTCAAGGGGCACAATTTCATGTAACTTCCGTCGAGTAAATTCGCAGTCTGTCTGTCCAAAGTCGCTTTTGAGAGCACCGTGAAGCTTCCCCGTGTGTCACCGTCGTCGACGCACGTCGGTATGTACAGGTTGTATTCGTCGTTCTTGTTCGGTGTTATCTTCAGCCGCACGTTACCGTTGGAAGAAACGAACGAGACGGTGATTTCCTTGATGTTATTCATGTTTGCAAATTGTGGACTTAAACTCGGCGTGAGCGCCTCTTATAAGCCTTTTATTTGGTGGGAGATGCATCACACATGACGTCATGTGTACTTTCAATCACGACGCTTTCTGTATGGTTTCCGGATGAACGAGGATGCATGACACATGACGTCATGTGTACTTCGAATCACGAAGATTTCTGATTGGTTTCGAGTTGAAAGGAAAAGTGTGACGTAGCGCAAAAACCGATGACGTTAGTCTCATCTTAGATTATTATAAGAATGGCCAATTTTTTCGTACTAGACTCTTATCATTTCAAGATGAGCAGCCTCGCGTCGACATCGATGAATGAGGACGGACTCGATTACACGTTTGTGGAAGGGAAAGTGTCGGACGATCTGACGTGCGGCGTATGTCTTCTCGCCGTCCGACGAGCGGTGCAGGCGCCGTGCGGCTGCCGGTTTTGCGAAGCCTGCATCAAGGGACGGACGCCCGGCTGCGACGGCGGGGAAAAATTACTCTGTCCGAACTGCGAAGAAAAGTTCGCGGAAGAGGAAATCGCACCCGATCATCACGCACGCCGGAAAATGTCGAAAGCTCAGATATACTGTCCCCACAAGGATCGGGGGTGTTCGGAAACGTTCGCGCTGAAAGAACTCGGACGGCACCTGGAATTTTGCAACTACTTTCCCGTCGCGTGCATGCATCGATCGCGGGGGTGTGCGACCAAGCTGCCACGCAAGGATCTGCAGATACATCTGGAAACCGAGTGCGAACATCGTTCGGTCGAATGCACATTCTGCAAGTCACACTTCCCGCATCGCGACGTCGAGGCGCACCGACGGATTTGTCCTAAATTTACGGTGTCTTGTCCGAACGACTGCGGAGCGGATGACGTTCGAAGGGAGGAGTTGAGATCGCATCTGGACGAACGATGCTCTCGGCAGAAGAGATGCTGCAAATTCGAATTTTACGGGTGCGATTTCAAGGTAGGTTATTATATATCTATTTTTTTTTTAAATGAAAGTTTGTTCGAGATTGCTTTATGCAAAGAATACCAACGAATTATTTTTT
>NW_022727357.1:0-606 GCF_011630105.1 Anneissia japonica
CAATTTTTGAGTGTACAAATAGGCAGTTCAAGATATATTCAGCCCTTATTATTTTAAAGGACACTACTTTTTTTTTTTATCGTGTCACAATTAATTCATCATACACACACAAAGTAACATTTCATTCAAATTAATTATTTTGAAATTTTTTATATGGATATCAGCCGAACTGAAGTAAACTGATGCTTTGATGGTTACTTTGGAAAATCCTGCCTGTTGCTAAGTTTTAAACTACTGAATCAATAAAAACCAGATTATGCTTATAGGAATAAATAATAATGAAACGTAACCGAAATCAGTCCTACCCAAAATATGAATCTTATTGACCAAAATTGACTAGTCAATAAAAAATATTTGTGTTATACCAGGGAGTTGTTTTGGGAATTAGCGCAATGATTATCGTACCGGTTACCAAAATAGGTGCGTATCTTCCAAGAATTGTGAGGCGCAGTTATATAATGTATCAATAGGTCTACCTGGCGCCCAATTTGTGTACACTGTCAAATCGTTGTTGTTCGTCCACTTCCAAAAACTTCGCCGGCGTTACCATTCAATCCGATCCATATTCTATCGATGTAGGATCAGGGACGTATCCAGTGGAGCCGC
>NW_022727358.1:0-906 GCF_011630105.1 Anneissia japonica
GGGCACGACTTCCGCCTCAATTTTACAATGCGAGAACTCTATCTTGTATTTCTAGTATCTTTGCTGTATACTGGGATTTGGCCGTATTCGACTGGTACGTTTCGTTGAGAGCAGTTTTTGTTAATAGTCCACCAGAAATACGGATTTGAAGCACCAAAGTTGGACATAATTGCAACAAAATGTTTTTTTATGAATATATATAGTTAAATTTTATATCTAAAACATACAAAAAGTTTACCAAAATATACCCACGGGAAAGGTGATTTTTATAGCAAAGAAAACTAAACTATTTCACTGGGCTTATACGCCGTGCCTAGGATGTGTGTGCTGTGCCTTGGTTACGAAGCGCTTTAATTTGATTTGCCGCTGACGCTTTTGATTGGTTAACATACCTTCAACAGTCTGCGCGTACTCATTTCCGCAACACACGTACGTACGTACGCAAGTACGCAAGTTCGTACGTACGTCACGTCTCAGAATGTAAACACGGAAATTGTTAGATATTATAACCTCTGTAATATTTAATTTCATGGTAGATGGATCTACAACAATAATTCAATTTTAATTTTAAATACAATGATAGGTACGATTAATTGACAAATAGTGAGGCCAGCTGAGACTCAGGAGCCGGAAAAAAAAGTATGTGATCTTACATCAATAGGCCCTATATAGGAATAGGCCTATTATTATATTTTCTTACCTAAAAACACCAATTAAAATTTTATACAATAAAACAAATTTATTTGCAAATAGTGTAAAATAATTGTTGATGTTTTAAAAAGTATAATAATGACTGATAATTGATTTATTTGAAATAGGCCTACTATTCTACTCTCTTCATATATAAAAAAAATGTTAGAAATCACGTAAATTCAGGATTTGGTGCCGAATTACTGTATAATGCCT
>NW_022727359.1:0-1116 GCF_011630105.1 Anneissia japonica
TATATATATATATACTGTATATATATATATCACATATATATTTTGGTAATAACAATTAACAGCATATGGCAATTGCATATAACTAGCTCTATCACACGTTGTTGTTTTACAATACAGATCGGTTATTATTATATAAATATACGTATGCTAAAAAGCTAAAATAATGGAAAATGGCAGCCATTTTAAATTGCAATAGTTCAAAAATGTGTACAATATTTAGTTAACTGTTGTTGTCATTGTTATGAGTGGATTTCCAATTGAATACTGCATTTTAATGTCATAAATTTACAATATTAGTGACAATTTTAGGAAAAATTGGCGGCCATTTTGAAACTGCTGGCATCTTCCCCTTACGTATGAAAAAAGAAACAAATTTTTTTGATTTATCTATGTGTACTCTACATCATATCCAATTTTTAAAAAATATAGCAAAAAAAATGCAACCTCTGATATTGCTACATTTTGGACTGGACTATGTCGGTGCATCTCATTCCCAGGCAGGCACTTCGAGCTTTACCTTCGCGTATTAATTTTTAGAACGATAAAGTATCGCTCAAGATCCAGAAGATAGATTCAGGAGAGACGTGTTTTATGTTGTATACGATAAGATTATCAATGAACTGAAAAACAGATTTGCTGATTTTCATAACCGGGTTAGACCTTTCGGCTGCTTAATGCCTGCCAACATGGGAAAGATAGATATGTTTAGAGACTTAGCTGGGTCATATTCGGAAGACATTGATGTTGCGCTAGCTGAAAGGAATATGAACAATTTTGCTTGTTGTATGAACTCAAAACTGAGAAAGGAACTATTGAAAATCTACAAGATATGCTGCATTGGGTGTTTAAACTTGATTTACACACTGCATATCCGAACCTGGGAATCCTTTTCCGTACATTTGGCAAAATAGCGGTTTCTTCCGCCACTACAGAAAGATCATTCAGTAAATTGAGGATCATTAAAAACATCATGCGGTCAACCATGGGAGAAGAACGCTTATTTTTCTTAACATTGCTATCAGTCGAAATCGATCTTTCAGAACATGCAAACTTTGACAATGTAATTGATAAATTTAGTCGCATGACGGCTAGCGAAAGACGAACTGTTCCATTGTG
>NW_022727360.1:0-1615 GCF_011630105.1 Anneissia japonica
AAGTCACAAAAAAAAAAATCTGTATTTAAACATGTGTGCATTTGTATTGTTAATAGATGAGGCCATTGGTTCAATTAATATTGATGACAATCCTGTTGGAAGTGAACATTGTCCAGTGGTGTGCAACGTCGATAACACTAGCAACACAACGGGTAGGTATTGTAGAGGTTTTTAATTATAAATAAAAAAATAATAAAATTGAACAAACTTTTTTTTTTAATATGAAAATTAAATAAAGTTTAAAAAGATGACATGTTCAATTTTTTTCTCACTTTATAAATGTATGATAATCATGGTATGGCACCATTCAGTCTTTACATTCGTATCCCAAAGCCTTGTCTAGACTATCAGATTTTATTTGACAACAACATGTGACATGGCTAAATATGGTCATGATGACATCACATCATGACCATGTTTAGGCACATCATGACTAAATATAGGCATACAACAGTTTTTTGTTTTTTTTGTGTTTATCGTTAGATTCAACATTTGACAAGGTTTGGAGTGAGACCAATACCGTTCCACTTTTTTTATTCCTCATAATTTTCCCGCTTATCAACTTCAAGTCACCAACGTTCTTTACCAAATTCAACGCACTTGGTAAGTTAAGTAATTTAATCTGCTCAATTTTTATTTTGTTTTTAGTTTCAGTGAGATATGAAAAACATGGTGAAAGTAGTTGTATTGCTCTATCAGTCTGAACTATAATTAGTAATAATGAGACAGCACGTCGAGACTAACTTTCAAGATGTAATTTATTTAACATGAGCTTTCACTGGCATCGGTGCTAGCTTCATCAGTTGTGCGTAAAAACAAGACAACGATGACCGTGAATTGCTAGACATAGTGTAAATATAGTACAATGTTACATGTGAGGTGTCATAAAAATCTTTTGTTACAAAGGATAAAACATGAGATGTTAATATATTTAGATTATTATTATAAGCTTAATTAAATAGAGCTCTTGCGTTTATTTGAATCAGTGTGAGGTCATTTTGAAATTTAGATGTCTGGAAACATAATGAAAATTGACTCTAAAGATAAACAACTTGTCAATTTCTTGTTGGTTTTCCTATAAATTCTGAACAACAGCTTAACAAAATGTGCCTCAAAATCATGTTTAATCAATGGAATAAATGCCCCTCTGTGAATTGACGCCCACCCTCGAATAAACACTGCCTCTAAAGCCTCATTTGAAATAAATACCTCCCTCGAATAACCGCTCCAACCCCCCCCCCCCCACCCAAACCACCCCCACCCCCCCCACGCAAATGACTGTAAACAATTCTGATGGAAGCAACATTATTCTCACCACATTCTGTTAATATTTTACTCAAATAGAATTACATTTTCTCAAACCGGTATGTATGTATCCATTTTACACCAAAAAAAAAAACAAAAACAAAAACAAAAAAACACCTTTCTCAAATAAACAGCCCTCAAATAAATTCCCCCTCAAAAACTCTTTTCAACAAATAATGCTCAAGGAGTTTGTACAAATTAATATGGTATACATATTAAGCTAATCAGGAATATTGAAATCTATTTTTTGTTAAAATGTGGCTTCGTAAAATTTGTCTTGATTATACAAAATTGACTCGATGTATAGCAA
>NW_022727361.1:0-870 GCF_011630105.1 Anneissia japonica
GTTAACACAAACGATATGGTGGCTAAACGAATATTACACATAAATATTTTTTTTAATTTGTTTGTTCCCCGACAAAATTTATCGTCTTTCCCGACGGGGGGGGGGGGTCCTATAGCCCCAGGCCCCCCCCCTTCTGGCTCCACCCTTCTGGAGACACACACACTACAGAACCATGGAGAAAATAAAATTTTATTTTCTCCATGACAGAACTAAGTGCGTCAAAACGAGTGTTTGTTAATTTTTAGTGGTAAAGAATCATGAAACGTTGTAGAATGACTTTTTTTTGTCCGCTGTTGCAAAGAAGAAAACAACAGATAGTCCTTTAAGCTGGATTTATTGATTTCAAAACCAATTAACCTAGCCTAGATGTTGACTAGCTAGGTTCGCTTCTCGTTCATTTAGGGACAGAATTATACCCCGAACAGAAACTAGTAGGCATAGGACTAAGTACAGTAGGACGTACTACAGGTACTAGGCTTAGGCTTTTGTTGTAAAAGGTGAACAGGATGGATTTAAAAAAATACATTTTGGCATTTTGGTAATTATTATTGGTTGGCCTGGGACCTAGGCAGGCAGGCAGGCCAGCTTTAACGTCGAAAGTCCTGGGATTCGACGATGACGTCAGTGCACATTTACAAACGCCATTGATTAGAATGAAAATAGACGCGCTAAATTTCGGGGGGTTTTTTTGTAAGAAAGATAGAATTTATCGAACAATTATCTATATAAAAACAATATTAATATTGTAGAAATTGTATTTCTAAAAATGCATATAATTCATATTTCATTTGGTAGACAATAAATATTCAGTAAGATATACTAAAAACGATTAATAATTCTGAAATGTGCATCAAATCTCAGCTATTATTA
>NW_022727362.1:0-766 GCF_011630105.1 Anneissia japonica
TCATTCAGTAGTACATTTGATCATTGAGAAAGTTAAAATTAGAAAAACAAACAGCATCTTCTTTACCTTTTATAAAAAAAATTATATTCTTATTTCAAGAATTGTTTCAAGAAAATTTGATATTTAGAAATATAAATAGTGAACAACTGTGGTCGCTAAATAAATCGTTTGATAATAAAGTAGATTGTCTTGTTTCCAAAGAGGTTTACTAAAAGACGAGTTTTAAAATAACGAACATTGAACTCTATAGAAGGACTGTTGACGAGAAATGGTCGACAAAAGTTATGAAAAGGCACATGAAATGGTTAGGGCATTTAGTACGTCCGATTACCAGACGATTATACATCTGTCAAACGAGCTTTTCATGAAGACCACCTGGAAAGTCAAAAGTACCAGAGGAAGACCAAAATCTACGTTTATACAAACAATAAATAAGGTCTTGAATCAACTTAAACACAGCTGAAAAACGAGACGTGAAGGAGTTGGCCGCCACTGATAGGAAGAGATGGAATCTGATAATAGAGGCACGTTAACTAACGACGTCTATGCGAACAGATGCTGATATTGATAATGACATTCATAATACAAAATGAATAATTATAAAAGTAATATCCTCATTTTCCTCATGAGCCTTGTCAATCTTTATAGTCATTAGGCCTATATCAAAAACATTTTACAAATTACATACACTACAATAATGAAAAACAGAATAGAACAGGATGATATACAAAGCACAACATAAAGGCCAAAAGGTCTGTCATTGTTG
>NW_022727363.1:0-705 GCF_011630105.1 Anneissia japonica
CCGCGACCACTGAAGACGTCCCGATATTCCTGACATAAATTTTCTTTAGCTTTGACATTTGACATGTCATCTTGCAACTCGTTGACTATTGCAATGTTTTCATGATTGACTGAGATGAGTTGCATTTGTTGTGCTGTAGTTGAACCAAGGAGTGGGAGTTTATGTAGTGAGCCCTTTTGATTACTTATGACATAAAAAGGAACTAAGTACCTTTTACCATTTCTTGGATTTTTTAATCTTAATTTACATGTACCCAAGACAGGGACCATATCATTGCTGTACATACGTAACTTCTTACTGGTTTTTGTCAGCACCACATTTGCAGGTAAGTATTGCGCTGGCAACACATTGCAAGATGCACCAGAATCCACTTGCATGATCACTGGCTCTCTTGTCTTGTGCAAATACATCTTGGCTACTATAGTACCTGACTTTGTACCTTTAGGTTGGACATTATGTACATTTTCATTATCTGGTTCATATACATCCATTAATGAACATTGTTCCTCATATTCAGAAAACTCACTTGTGTCTGACTGTGAATCAGACGTATCAGATCCCAATGCTCTTATATTTTTGGCACTAGATTTTCTAGGTTTCCTGGACTTTTTCCTGTATGAGGATTGACTTTTTTGACTTGTACTTAGATTTTGAAAATCACCACATTTGATTTCAAAGTGACCTTTGTTTCCACATGATGAACAT
>NW_022727364.1:0-800 GCF_011630105.1 Anneissia japonica
ACTGCAACGGTGGCGGAAGCGGGGGTGGGGGCGCCATTGGCCCACCCACTTTTTCTACTGGGGGATCTCCCCCCCCCTACTTTTGTGACTGTTCCCAGTACCACTGACAAATATTTTACAAACGCTACAATGTCATTATTATTATTATTATTATTATTATTATAATTATTATTATTTGTGCCTTATAAATTTACCTATTATTATTATTATAAAAATTTTTTTTTTTTTCATTTTCTAACTTTTTGAGTTGAGCAACCTAATGTTGATTGACGTCTGTATATGTGCGTCTGTAAAGATTCCTTGAAACCCACCCTCGAACATGAAGTAAAAATCGCCTGCATTTGTGAATTCCGTATTTAGGCATATGGGGGGAGGTAGGCAGTCTTAATGAAGCGACCTTCTGGTTCTTTTTATGCTAACCATGAAAATGTATAGTAAGTGTAATTAATTGGCTTACAGTAAACCTTCAAAATAGCGTAATATAACCACAATTAAACTCCATCTAATTTAACGACAATGATACTTAATTAGGTAATTTTTTTAAATAAAGTTCTCTGAAGGTTAATTTACAGTACTAGTTAATGTGTTTACGTTGTAAAAACTTTATTGAGTAAAAGAAAAAAATCTTTCGAATAAAAAAATCTTTCGCTCGACATTAGGAATTAATCATTTGTGAAACAAAATGATAGGTTTTGTGTTAAGTGTTATATTGCATTGAACAGTGGCAGATTCAAGAGGGAACCCATTCAGCACGGAACCCTATTCTCCTACTTTTTTCAAAATAAAAAAAAAAAAAAAAA
>NW_022727365.1:0-2089 GCF_011630105.1 Anneissia japonica
AACGCAATTTATACATTTCGTAACCATCTCGGAAACCACTAGGTCAATGTTATGGGTGCAACGGTCATCAGAGGCTAAATTTATTGTGAAAACAATGTACTGAACGTTGTTAAAATTGGAAGCGTGTATACTTATAAAAGTGCACAATTTCTACTATAAACTATTTATTCCTTTTGCATATTATTATGACCCGTACGTATGTGTTTAATATTACCTACATACATAAGATTACTGATTTTTTTTTTCAAAAAAATTATAGTTAGTCAATTGAATTTTATATAGCCATTATTAAACTATAATTATACAGCCCTTGACACGGATATGTCTATCTATTTCGATTAAGGGATACCAAAAGTTTACAAACTCCAGTGTTACGTTGACGCAATTTCGCAATGACGTCATAATAATCAGTGGCGGATTCAAGTGGGGCCGACCCGACCCTAAATTTTTTAAAAATGCAAAAAACAAAGGAAAATTATAATTAGAATTTTGGTCTGAGAGTGCCATTTCCGGCAATCTAGAGGTGTCATAATCATAAATTTTCTTTCCTCAGCCGGCCCCAAACATGGTGGGGCTAAGGTGATCTACTTTCCCAAATTGTGCAAGTCCATCCCTGTCCCCCCTCTAATTTGCTTTCCTGGAGCCGCCACTGATAATGATAAATTAAGTAAGTCACATTGTATGTTTAGGAAATCAAAATGCTTACTAATGTCTTGTGTGCTCCCTATTTCCCTAGTCCTGTTCGATCGTAAATTAGACGGTATTATTTCCACTCACAAAAGTGTAGTCGCAATATTACTTACACAAAAGTGAAATTCAAAAAGATGGAAAAAGCAAAAACCTCTTGATTGATTAAAAGTACGGTAAATGCAAAAATACTAAATAAATGACTGTTTTAAGTTTATCTTAGGCCTATTTGTTTTTCATGGTTCGAATTTTGAATACGTTACAAGCTAATCAGTAGATAATAAATCATTATTTTTATGAATGTTAGTTTGCACAAAATATATGTGCGGGCATAATTATGACTAAAAGGATAATTTTAAAAACTTTTTATGATGAGTAGGCCTATTTTAGTGGCAGATTCAAGGGGCCCAGCCGGCCCATTATCCCTAATTTATTTTTTCCCCCGAAATTTAAAAAGTGGAGAAAAATGAAAGTGCCATTTCCGACGAACTACAGGTGCCATAATCATAAATTTTCTTACCTCAGCCCCAACCACAGTGGTCTACACTCTCCATCTGTAAAAGTCCCTCTCTGGGCCCAGCTCTATTTCAAATTACTGGATCCGCCACTGGATATTTTGAAATTTCGTATGGAAATAAATGTTAATTGCATTGCTTAAAATCAATTAAAAGGCTATAGGCGCCAGAGCTTTCAGGGGCTTCGCCACCTGGTCCCCAACCAAGGCTACGGCCCAAGGCTTTATTTTTCACTTCGTCTCCCCCACCCTCCCCCCTCCACTTTCAACCACGAATCAACGCCCAGGTTGCGCTTATAGATAACTTTGTAACCACATGCGTCAGAGAGGGAAGGTAGGCCTACGATCCCTATACCTGCGTTTGCACTGTGAGTGTATCCCCGGGGTCCATCTGACATAGGAGGCCTAATATTGGCTAAGTGAATTTGAAGCCTCAATTTTATGGCGTGAAAACTAGTAGGTCCCTATGTACAGGCCCGTAACAGGGGTCTTGAGTCAGGGGGGCAAAGGTATTAATTTTCCCGGTTAGTAATTTATCATACCCACCCCATCCCCCTCCCCATATAGAAAACAATACGACATAGGGCTTATCTTATTTATAGGCCACACATGTGTGTTTGAAACTAAATATAAGCATTTTCATCATAGTTTTATTTATTACAAACATAATATTCTTTCACCATCAACACACAATTGAGGCCCTTCTTTTAGGTTTAAACGATCTATCTTAAATTTTTCTTTCTTGAGTTGGGGACTATTATGTGTTTAAATATGGTAACTTAAAAGGATAACCCTAAAAATCCCTAGGAAAAAGTTTTTGTGTTTTTAATTGTAATTTAATTTTTAATTCTAATTTATAGAGGAAATTGGCCTATCGTAACAAAAAAA
>NW_022727365.1:2094-11081 GCF_011630105.1 Anneissia japonica
TTATTTAGTTTCTATAGGTCTGTCTCTTATACACATCTCGTCCCTGGACCTCTGGAGAGAAAAGCTGTGTAATCGAATTGTTTAAGAATGAAATTGAGTCTGGTGTTACCCCAAATGTGCAGGCATGCATGCAGGCACTGAACGAAAACCCCATTCTTATGAATCGCAGTTGGTCAAACATCAAGGACTTTGTTATTGCTGAAAGAAAACGTAGATTCAGAAAACTTAAACATTAAATCTACAATTGCTATGTTCATCATACAGGTAAAGATGTGTATAAGAGACAGCCCCTTCCCCGGCCCCACCTGTTACGCCACTGAGAATGTAATAAATATGCTATGTATTGTTGGTCATTAACCGCAGCAAATTGCATTCAGTATTGTTTGCTGGGGGTCAGGTATTTTGTATTGGGTCTGACGATCGTCCCATCATATGTCAGATCTTGTGTTTTGATGATTACAGACCCAGAGGTTCCAACAAAATTTGGTCCAAAAATGGCTCAATTGACGAGCCATTTTGCGTCCTTAGGAGGGGCCTGGGGGGAGCGCCCCCCCCCCCCGGATCATCCGACGTAGGCCTACATTTTGTTAATGTTAATGACTGGTGAGCTAGCCAACTTCCGGGTGGTGGTGTTGGTGGGGGAAGGGGTAAAAGCCTCTGCAGTGACAAAAATGGTGTAGAATCTCCCGTAAAATCTTTATAAAAACGTTTGATAAAATTTGAGGCTAAATATTTTGCACAAGAACCATGAACTGGATATGAATCCTATTTCTAAAACACACAAGTGAGGACATGTATTATAGTGTAGTAGGCCTTCGGTTATTTTTTTTTCCGGCCTCTGCAATCACCGCTTTACTATCTACTCTCATCGTTCTCAATCATATCATACATTTTTGTAAATGAAGAGCACCCTCATATAATGTCCTAACTAACGCATCGGGTGAATTATTGAAAAATGCAGAGCATTGTCAAAGGTACGGTTTATTTATAACGTAGTTATAATGTTATATTACAGTAAATTAAAAAAGACTTTTTTTGGAACTATATTCTACTAGGCCTAGGCCTCTAGCAGAGGCTTATAGCCTAGCTAGGCCCTGAGGTTTAGGCTATAGCCAAGGCTTCCTAGGCGTAATTTACTTGCTAGGGCGGCTAGGGTAGGTCTACACTATACACTGTGGCAGCTGCTGGGGGATGTTTAAATTTGAAAACCCAAAATATAAAGAGATTGGTATACTATTATCTCATTTATAATAATTGTTTTAGTGAATGTTTTAGGTGCTTCTTAGTCTTTCTGGACAAAACAGCAATAAACCAAACGGCAATATTATAAGTCAAAGCTGGATTGGAATTATTAATATTAAGATAATTAATTTTTAATTACTAATTATGCATGACTATTAAATGTAATTTTACATATTTTATGGATTAACAAAATATATGTTTTAATTTTTTTGATAAACAGAAATACCGAAAAAAAAAAGAAGCTACGCCAACAGACGTCCCTGGACCTCTGGAAAGAAAAGCTGTGTAATCGAATTGTTTAAGAATGAAATTGAGTCCGGTGTTACCCCAAATGTGCAGGCATGCATGCAGGCACTGAACGAAAACCCCATTCTTATGAATCGCAGTTGGTCAAACATCAAGGACTTTGTCATGGACAATCATTGTCCCACCGCGTGCCATGGCCGTAGCAACTACAGGGGTGCAATGAATTCCCCGACAAGGGGTCCCTGCTTTCCAACAATTGGGTCCGCACCCCATCCCTCCCCCCTCGTCGGCGGGGGAAAAATTAAATTTTGTCGGGGAATCTTTTTAATTAAAAAATAAAACATGTTTGTATTATTTATTGGATTCATTTATTTAAAACGAATGCCGGGGGTTCTAGTCCCCTTGTCGGGGGTACTACGCCCTGTCGGAGGTATAGCCCCCTCTCGATAAAGAGCTGGCGCACCACTGCAACCCATACGATCGCAATAGTGTACAACATAATAGTATACAAGCGGGGAAACCACCTCCCCCCCCCCCCAATCGCCGCTTCTGAGCAACTACTGTAGTAGCAACATCTTGGGCTGCAACCAAGAGTTTGGTACTTACGGAAAAGCGAAATGGGATAGCGAAAGCTAACTATTTAAATTATTATCATTATCTGAACCACCACACTTCTTATTGTTGTTAATCTTGTTACTAGAACTTTAAAAGCGTTCTCCCTCACCAGTTTCGGACGGACGTGCAGAAAATTGTGTACACATAAAATAGAGCCTAGAGGTGTTTTCCTTACACCTACAAAACAAAACAGGGATTTCAACAAGGACTGTACATTACGGCCATTACCACTATTAGGACACGTCGCATGGGTGATAGTGCGGTCGGTCAACGATGTGTTTTAAGGAACCAAGGGTCGTGAGTTAGAATCACGTCTTGGTATTTAATTTTTATTTATTTATTATTTCAATTTATTTTTTTTTCAATTTTAAGACATTTTAATTTTATACAAATGAAAATTCTAATTATTAAAAATGTCTATCTTATTAGCTCTTCCAAATTTTTCTGTCAACCAGCTCTCAAATAAATTAAGATTTTCATTTATACAAAAAAAAAATAAATTAATAAAATAGTAAAATAAACACAGAGGCGAAGATTGAAAGATCTGATTCATTCAATTGAATTCAAACTTGACAGAAGATGGTAATAAGAAGACGAGGCCTATTGGATATTTATCAGAAAATTTAAGCAAATTACCGCGATAACTGAAGTTTTAGGTAAGTTTATGGTTTTAAACTTGGCATAATGCAAGGTAGTGATACAAAGACGAAACCTATTGTTTTGGTGGATGATTGAAATGCTTATTTAGATAATTTAATAGCCTAATATTTCACAAAAATCAGGAAATTAGGCTAAAAACCAACTTAATTCGCATAGAAAAATTCTAATTTAGTTAAAATTGTAATATTTATTCATTCCATCGTCGTTGTCACTGTTGTAGTAAATTGTTTGTTATCAACAACTAAAATTTTGTAATTCTGATTGACTCAAACTCCTACTTATCATTATCTCAGAGAAAAATTACAGCATGATTCATTTATTCACTCATTCATTCATTTGGTCAAGATAACAGTAACAAACCATAAAAAAATTGAAAATGACAAAAAAATGACAGAAAATGTATTGAAACACATATAATCATACATTGGTGGCGGTATCAACACAAGAAAATCAATAGCAAGTTTATTTCCGTTTGAATGGATGCCTTTACTGCGCAGCGCAAAAAGAGCTTTTCTAGTTGACTTTTAAGATCATTGATGTTCTTGTTTAATTCTATTTTTTGAACATGAGAAAATATTAAAGATAATGATAACGACCACAATGACCGTGTTGACGACAACAACAACGATAATGTAAAGTCTCAAAAGGCGGTTTTCCACGAGGGAAATTTATTCTCGCGAAACAAAAAGTTTTGTTACAAAGAAAAATCGCGTAGGCGCTCAATTGTGCATTTTCCACTACCAAAAACGAAAATATTCGCGATTATGCGATTTTTACAAAAATTATTTCTGTCCTGCCAGTGACGAGTCGGCGTGCTATTCGTACACGTACATTCATCAGTTTGAATGCCCCCACCCTTTTTTTCATCCTACTTAAGCCTTGACGTCGAACGACTGTTATTCTACCATACATTAGGTCTATGGATACTTACACTGGCAACAGCTATGGGTCATTCTGCTGGATGCTACATCAAACTTTCCATGCAATCAATTTTGGAAAAGTGGGCGCACTCACCATTTGGATTTCTTCTTACAACTCTCTTCCTCCGTCTATTATTGTACCATAATAGAATAAGTCTCATCCAGGGGTGGCGCCAGGATTTGCCCGAAGGAGGGGGGGGGGTGGGGGCGAGGTCCTCGACGAGGGGTCTGATGCCCCCAACGAGGAATCAGATTTCCCCGACGAAAGCAATGTGGCCGTGGTCAAGCTTCGATTTAAATGTTTCGAAAGTGGTCCCGGGGGCGAAGCCCCCGAAAATTTTAACAATTTATGGGTTTCAAGGGCTTATTTAATCGATTTTGAGTCTACTAAATAGGTAGAAAATACACATAATTGTTTTTTCTCCCCGACGAATTGTGCTTTTTCTCCCCGACGGGGGAAGGAGAGAGGTGGGGGCAGCCCTCCTCGACTGCTTTCCCCGGCCCGCCACTAGCGCCAGTCCTGGTCTCATATTGTCTTTTTTATTGCCACCCGCCATTTTAAACTTTCCCACAAAGCAGTGGGTACAGGCAAAGAATAGATCTATATTTTATTGGTATGGGCGGCCATTAGGGCCAAAATAGACAAACATTGGCGTTCGAACAATCCCATTCTCACGCAGTAAGGACAATACAAATTGCCGTAAGGACAATAACAATTCTCGTAAGGACAAGACAATCACTCGCCGTACAGACAAGACACAATTCGCCGTAAAGACAAGACAAACACTCGTAAGGACAAGACAATTACTCGCCGTACAGACAAGACAATTAGCCGTAAGGACAAGGCAATTTATAACGTTGAGGGCAGCATATTTTAAAAGACGACAAGGTTATTTTTAGCACAGAAACAAAACACTTTTCTGACGGCGACGCGAAACTTTTGATTTATTTAACATGTACAGTAAACTCCGCCCATACTACAGAGTATCTCTTTCGCAACTAGACCTACTGCAGCCTAAACTAAACATTAACGAAAAAGTTGGTAGCTTGCAGTAATGTATTGTCCGTTATATCTTTTACTAGCCTTAGGCCTAGGTGTATTTATTCATGTTCGTATTGTAGCCTAATACACTACTATGGCTATCAATACTTTTATTTTGTTTTTGTTTATATATCAAACCCTGATCACTTTTCACCGCTTCGATCACAGCTTACAATAGACCATGAATTTTTAAGTACTCCCACACAAGAAACAACCCCTAAAGTTGGGGGGAAAAGAATAACACACAAAATAAAGAAAAACAAGAAGGGACGATAAAAAAATTTATTAAGTTTATTTATGATGTTAACTCTAAAAAAGTATAATTTTGGAAATTCATTTATTAAATGGGTCGATACTTTATATACAAAGACAGAATGTATAATAACAAATAGTGGGTGGATTTCCCAATACTTTGAAATGTCAAACGGAATAAGACAAGGGTGTCCGCTATCAGCTCTATTATTGATAATTGTAACTGAAGTTATGGCAACTGATTTAAGAAATGATAAAAGCATAAGTGGTATCAAATTACCAATAACCGAAGTTAAAATTGCACAACTTGCCGACGACACAGTGCTGTTCGTTAATAATGACACTAGCTTAAACAAGAGTTTAAAATTAATAGAATCGTTCTGTAAAGTCACTGGAATGAAACTAAACAAAAGCAAAACAAAAAGCATGTGGCTTGGTAGATGGATGAATAGACAAGGTAAGCCCTATGGTCTATGTTGGGTTATAAAAGAGCCCATTAAGTATTTAGGTATCTACCTCGGTCATGACCAAGAGTTATGCGAACAAAAAAAATTGGACAGACAAAATGCCTACCCTAGAAAGACTTCTAGACACATGGAATATTAAGAGAAACCTTTCTTTTCTGGGTAAAATTTTAATAATAAAGACACTTGGTTTGCCAAAACTGATATATAATGCTAGCATTATTAAAACGCCTGAAGAAATAATTTTAAAACAAACTATAAATTAATTTTTATATGGAGTGGTAAAACAGAGAAAATAAATAGAACAACATTATTTACAGATTATAAATATGGTGGCTTTAAAATGGTAGACTTCCAGTCTCAAATAAAGTCTACAAATAAGTTGGATTAAAAGATTGCTTAACATAGCCATGGGCAAATTGAAAGAAATACCATTGTTTTATTTGTCCAAAAATTGGTCCTGTTGAATGTTACCAAAATATTTCTAATTTAAATGATCCAAAAAGTACAATCTTAAATAAATTGCCTTCTTTGTATAAAATAAATGTTAATGTCTTTAAAAAGACAAAACAACTTCCCAAATCAATTAATGACATTATAGAACAAAACCTATGGGGAAATGATCTAGTTGTCTCAAAAAACAAACCTTTGTACTTTAAACATTGGATTGACACTGGCTTTGTGAAAATCAAAGGTATCTTAAATATAAATAATTTTTGTCTACAAATACGTTAGTAAGAAACCTTAAGAAAAAACAAAACTGGTTAGCCGAATTTTCCATGCTAAAGAATGCGATACCATGTTATTGGAAAAGGATAATAAAAAATCAAAATCCACACTGCTCCCGCTACCAATACAGATAATTTATTAGAATAAGCAAATTAAAAACCAAAGACATATATAAAAGTATAATTAAAAATAAATGCACATTTCCATCTACAGCGCAAATAAATTGGGAAAGAATATTAAATAAAAAAGTTGCATTGGAAAACATTTGGATAAAAAGGGTCATCAAAACAAAAGAAATGAAGCTCGCACACTTTAATCTTAGATTACTACATGGAATTCTACCAACAAATAAAAGACTTTACAAGTGGAACGTCATAAATACTGATAAATGCGTTTTATGTAACAAAGTTAAAGATGAAAAACATTTACTTTATGAATGTGTACATGCCCAAATTTTATGGGATTCAATTAATAGATTAATTACACCAGTAGATATAACATTTGATATTGTTATAACTGGAACAAATAAACAGTATATAAATAATTTCATTTCTGTAGGCTCATTTCTGTTTGTATAAAGCAAAAAGGGTTACCTCCTTAATTTCAGCTATGTAATTATTAAGTGGAAATTACATAAGCTATGTGATAATCGGCACTTAACTCTAAGCCTATCACAATAATATTGTTTATTTTGTATAATAATTATATCTCTTGTATCAGCCACAATTTGTCATTTAGTTTTATAAGTTGAAGAAGACCAGAGGACTAGTGTTCTATAGTCCGACGCTCCGCTAACTATGGTCCGCGGCCAAGATTTGGGCCGCGAAACATTTTTGGAGGGCCGGGAAGCCGTCTGAAAAAATTGAAAAAAAAAAAAAAAAAAAAAAAAAAAAAAAAAGAAACGTTTCATCATGGAGAAAATAGTTTTTAATAAAGCCGCTTCATTGTTACAGCGATTGTGTCGCTTGCACACGCTGCTAAAGTGCCAGATGATGCGTGCTATTTGAGTTATGAGCGGTTCGGGAGCCTTTATTTGTATATTTATTTCTGATAGTTCTAGTATGCAACATTATTTTCTATAAATAAATATACAGTAAATATACCTTTTTTAAGCATTAAATACATGTCAAGCGCGGATCCAGAGTTTAACCTGGCTATCGCACAGATGGGTTCCCATATTGGGAGGGTCATGAGAAAAGAGCTAGATTGTATTTTTGCTATAAGATAAATGTTTAGATATTCGAAAAGTTTTTGTTTTCTAGATGCTTTGAAATACACTTCGTGCATAATAGGACGTCTATTATTGAATACACTCTGAATTCATAGTTTTACCCTACTTTGCTATGGACAATTAATAATTATGATGATGATAAAAAGATGATGATGATGAGGAGGAGCAAGCTGTGCAAGATTAATTAACAGGGTCTTTGATGTGAAGTGTCAAGGGAGGCCCGTATCCTAATTTACGGTTGGGGATTTGGAGACATTGTCGTCGTTGTCAAATGTTCAATGCACACATGTCGGACAATAGATTATTTATGATATCTGTATTGTATAGAAAGTAATATGAAACCCATAAAATATCAGTTCTGACATTCATTTATCTGTCTGTGCAAAATATAACCTATGAATCATACATAAAAAGAATTCAAATAAAATATAAATATGTAAAAAACATCTACACTAAATCAAAATGGAATATTCACTGCCTGTTGGATCCCAGTTTTAGTATTGCAGGGGTTGTTCTGAAGGCTTTACAGTATAACCAATCCCCGTAGTTCCTGATTAAAATGTAAAATATTTAAGATTTTATATTCAGTACACTCTCAAATGTTATGTAAATCTCATACATCCCAAAATTACGTTATATTCATGCACCGAAGTAGAATGTTTAACTTTGATATGTTTTATGTTAAATGGTTTTTAATGATAGTCCTATTATTACAGTCTAATATGACCACAGCCGGAAGTCCTCTTCTATAAACTTCTAACCTACTAAACTTTGCGTATCTCAATATACATATTTCCTTAAATCGAGGAATCTCAGATATCCAAATTTTAAGTAATTGCGTTTTATGCATGCACCGACATGAGAACTTTAACCTAATAGCTTTGATGTGTAGGCCTATTTGTTTTATGTTCTTTGTTGAATGGACTTCTTTAATAATAACATTACAGTCTAATATGACCACAACATAAAGAAGTCCACGCTGTAAATGTTTAGCACAATATTGTACAGAGAGTTTCGATTGTTTATCAATATCATCATGTTAGATTCAAATCACGTTTTATGCAATCACCGACGAGGAAAGATTAAACATAATAAATTTAATATGTACATGTTTTATGTTATGTATTGATTGGTCTTAGTTAATAATATTACAGTTTAATGGCTTAATGTTAATAATATTACAGTTTAATGGTTTACATAAATATTACAGTTAATGGCCCCGGAACCCCGACCTGAGGCCCTTGCGGCCCCCTAACCCCAATTATCAGTGCTAGCGCTTCGCTCGCAACCTGACCATTTCACTTCTCGAGGCTACGGCCCTGCTATGACGTGTGTGGCTGATTGGTTGAATTATGGTAAAAATAATTAAAAACAATCAACAATTGTCGGGGGGGGGGTATTACATACGGTATTATTTATTTAATAAAATAATATTTAATTTGTATACAATAAAATTTTATCACTGAGAGAACAAATAATGATGTCAAAATATTGTGTATACATGGAGGCTTCATGATCAAAATTTCTTGCCAGGATTTGGTATATTGGTCCCTGGCGCGGCTGGGCTGCTGGGCCGCGGATTGGTG